>NC_134093.1:81463503-81763503 GCF_000715075.1 Nicotiana tabacum
AATTATTTTGGCAAGTTAAATTATTTGAGCACTTGAGGTGCAAATTGTGATATATTGTGATATTGATACGCATGCGGTGGTATAAGGTATGGGTGTTGAAACGCATGCGGTGAGATAAGGGTGGCTTGATACGCGTGGCTAGTAGGGGAACTACTAGAAGTCATGCGGTGTGATAAGGGTGGCTAAAACGCGGGATGCTATTTCGGAAAAAATATTTTCTTTAAAAAAATTGTGAAGGCTCCCGCGGTGATATAAGGAAATGAGATGTTGTGAATTTATTTATGATTTGGGACTACGAGGCGGTACCTCGGGAGTGCCCTTGTTGATATTGATTTATGGCCATAGTTGCTTTCGATTAATTGTTGTGATTTTCATAAAGTTGAAGGAAATTCTGTTTTGATTCCACGAGATATTATTTGCAATTATTTGGTGTCATTAAATGTGACATACTATTTGATTCATTTTCAATATCATTTTATTTTTATATTGATAAACATTTTACCATGCCATTATTATATTCCAGTAAGGCCTCACCTGACCTCGTCACTACTCTACCGAGGTTAGGCTTGGCACTTACTGGGTACCGCTGTGGTGTACTCATACTACGCTTCTGCACATCTTTTTGTGCAGATCCAGGTACATTTTACCAGCCTAGACGTCATTGAGTTACCTGCGCACGGAGACTTCGAGGTATATCTGCCAGCGTCCGCAGACTCCGGAGTCCCCTTCTATCATTTGATGTTGCTTCCTTATATTTTATTTAGACCTTGACATATAGAGACATTGAGAATTAATTCTTAGAAGCTTGTGACTTATTTCTACCGGGTTTTGGGAGTTGAAATTGTTTGAATTGTAGTTTATTTATTTCAGATATTTATTATTATTCCGCATTGATAGGCTTACCTAGTCTTAGAGACTAGGTGCCATCACGACATCCTATGGAGGGAATTTGGGGTCGTGACTCCCGTATAGTGCTGAGTGATTGTGTCTGTTGAGTGGGCATTTGACAGACAAGTTGAGTATTCTGAGAGTGTGAGTACTTGGAAATATCACCATGAAATCATTCATTTGACATGCATATCCTACATGTAGGCATAAAGATGTACCATTACTCATGCTAGTTGTAATTGACATGTTCCTATCAGTGTTGGGCTTTAATTGTTGAACTTGAAAGCATGTCTAAATTTCTGTAACATGAACGAGCTGTTTATTATAATTCCTCTGAGTTGTTTATTGTTATTGTCATCATTATACCAGTGTTGTTATTGATATTGGCATTTGACTATTATTCTGAGCTCATCACTGTTTTCAGTCCAAGGTTAGTGTTGTTACTTATTGAGTACATGGGGTCGGTTGTACTCATACTACACTCTACACGTCGTGTGCAGATCCAAGTACATCTGGTCGAGGTGATTTCCAGACTTGAGTTAGTACCTGCTTGGAGACTTCAATGTCGCTGCTATGACATCTGCACACCTTGACTCTCTTTTCTTTTATTTTCTTTAGTATTGTTTTATTACTCAAACTGTTGTACTAAGGACTTGGTTTATATTTGATACTCAGTAGTGCTCATGTACTCAGTGGCACCGGATTTCGGGGTAGTTGTAGAAGTATTTTAGCTATTTGTATTAGATATTTATGAGATTTCCGCTGTTGAGTTTATCAAAAAATATTTCATCAAATATTTAGTTGTTATGTGATTGTCGTCTTGCCTAGTAAGTGTGTTAGGCGCCATCACGGCGGGTTGGGATTTTTGGTTGTGACAAGTTGGTATGAGAGCAATAGGTTGCTTAGGTCTCATGAGCCTTGAGTAGGTTTAGTAGAGTCTTGCAGATCGGTACGGAGACGTCTATACTTATCTTCAAGAGGCTACCGAATCATTAGGAAACTTCACTATCTTGCATTCTTGTCATGCAAATTTGTTATTTCTGAAGCTTGAAACTTGACCCTTGTATTCTCTCACAGATACTGATGACACGTATGACAGGATCAGCCGTACGACCACCAGTACCACTAGTTGGGGCCGCGAGGAAGAGGCCGAGTTGCGGCTCGTACTATAGCCAGAGCGGCACTTGTGGGGCCACTAGTTGCTCCAACTGAGGATCAGACACCAGATGTTGTTGAGCCGGTGGGACCAGCTCAGGCACCAGCAAGAGCCCATTGTTATCCCAGGCCTTCAGGAGGCCTTGGCCCAGATTTTGACTGTATGCACAAGCCTTGCTCATGATTTCGATTCCAGTTGCACCAACCATTTCACAGGCCGAGGGAGGTATCCAGACTCCCATCGCCCGTACTCCAGAGCAGCTAGCTCAGGGACTCCAGACATCGGGGGTACTACCAACCAGTTGGTTGCAGCTGCTCGGGCCGAGGTTGGCCCACCTATGAGTGATGAGGAGCAGAAAAGACTGGAGCTATTTGGGTGGCTCAAGCATCCAGAGTTTAGAGGGGCGGAGTCAGAGGATGCTCATGATTTTCTAGATAGGTGTCAGCAGATTCTTTTCACACTAGTGGGATTTCATTCACTACATTTCAGCTGACCGGGGCAACCTACAAATGGTGGTAGGCCTATGAGTTGAACAGGCCAGCTGGCATAGCACAACTTATGTGGAATGAGTTCTCAGTTCTCTTCTTAGAGAAGTTTGTCCCACAGACTCAGAAAGAGGAGTTGCATAGGCAGTTTGAGCAGCTACGCCACGAGGGCATGATAGTGACTCAGTATGAGATGAGATTTTCAGATTTAGCTCATCATGCAGTGTGGTTGGTTCCTACTGAAAGAGAGAGAGAGGAACCAGAGGTTCATTAATTGCCTCAACTATGGCCTACATTTCGGTTTGGCTCGAGAGGCTGAGATAGATGTTAGGTTTGACCTGGTGGTCGAGATTGCTAGGCCCTTGGAGTCAGTTCGTAGGCTTGAGCGTGAGGAGTGGGAGGGCAAGAGGCCCCATTGTTCAGGTGGTTTCAGTGGTACCTTATTTGGAGGCCATTTACATCACAACAGGGGTCGACCTTACAGGACCGCTCCGATGGCTTGTCCGGTTCATTGTGGTGCATCAGCTAGTCATGGTTCATATAGTATTCATCCGATTTAGTCATCATTCAGTGCACTCCCATCTTAGAGTTCGTACTGTGCTCCATCAGTTCAGGGTTCGTCAGTACCGGGTTCTTCGAGTGGCAATTCTAGTTCTCGAGGTCTGGTTCAGGCCCGTAGTCATCCTTAGATCAAGGTTGCTTTGAGTGTGGGAAGTTGGGGGATGTGAGGAGGTATTGTCCCCGTCTTAGTGGAGGTCCCTTTCAGCAGAGAGGACATGCTACTACTTCCGTACTAGGTACTTCACCACCCGCTCAATCAGCTCGGGGTGGGCCCTAGGCAGTTCGGGGTCGCCCCTGAGTGGGAGGTCGATCAGGTAGTTGTCAGGCTCAATGCTATGCTTTTCCCGCTAGGTCAGAGGCAGTTTCTTCTGATGCTGTGATCACAACTATTGTTTCATTGTGCCACAGAGATGCTTCAGTATTATTTGATCATGGATCCAATTATTCATATGTATCATCATACTTTGCTCGTTATTTGGGCATGTCCTGTGATTCTTTAGTTATGCTTGTTCATGTATCTACAAAGGTTGGTGATTCTATTGTTGTGGACCATATGTATCAGTCATAAGTGGTGACTAGTAAGAGATTGGAGACAAGAGTTGATCTTTTACTAATTAATATGGTTGAGTTTGACGTGATTTTAGGAATGTATTGATTGTCACTATGTCACGATATTCTAGATTGCCATACTAAGACCGTGACATTGGAGATAACGGTATTGCCTAGGGTTGAGTGGAGAGTTTCCCTGGATTATATTCTCTATAGAGTTATTTCATACTTGAAGGCTCAACGGATGGTTGAGAAGGGATGTTTGGCACATTTGGCCTTTGTGAGGGATGTTAGTGTTGATACTCCTACCGTTGAGTCAATTCCTATAGTGAGAGACTTTCCAAATGTGTTTCCTGCAGACTTGCCGGGTATGCCACCCGACAGGGACATTGATTTTGTTATTGACTTGGTGCGGGGCACGCAGCCCATCTCTTTTCCTCCGTATCGTATGGCACTAGCAGAGTTGAAGGAATTGAAAGAACAACTTCAGGAGCTACTTGATAAGGGATTCATCAGGCCTAGTGTGTCACCTTGGGGTGCACCGGTTCTATTTGTGAAGAAGAAGGATGGTACTATGCAGATATGTATTGATTACAGACAGCTGAACAAAGTTATAGTTAAGAACAAGTACCCAATACCACACATTGATGACCTATTTAACCAGCTTCAGTGTGCTAGAGTGTTTTCGAAGATTTATTTGATGTTAGGGTATCATCAGCTGAAAATTCGAGATTCTGATATTCTGAAGACGACATTCAGGACCCACTATGGTTACTATGAGTTCCTTGTGATGTCTTTGGGCTGACCAATCCCCCAACAGCCTTTATGTACTTGATGAACAGTGTATTCTAGCTGTATCTTTATTCATTTATCATTGTATTCATTGATGATATACTTGTGTAGTCACGCAGCCAGGAGGAATATGAGCAGGATCTGAGGATTGTACTCCGGACCTTGAGGGAGAAGCTATATGTTAAATTCTCCAAGTGTGAGTTTTGGCTTGAATTGATGGCATTCTTGTGCCACATGGTGTCTAGTGAGGGGATCAAGGTAGAACCGAAGAAGATTAAGGCAGTTCAGAGTTGGTCCATACCGTCTCCAGCTACACGGATTCAGAGCTTCTTGGGTTTGGCAAGTATTATCACTATTTTGTGGAGGGTTTTTCATCCATTGCTGCACCTTTGACTAGATTGACCCAGAAGGATGCCCTATTCAGGTAATCTGATGAGTGTGATGAGAGCTTTCAGAAGCTCAAGACTGCTTTGACCATAACTCCAGTTCTAGTTTTACCATCAGTATCGGGTTCATATGCAGTTTATTGTGATGCTTCGCGGATTGTCATTGGATGTGTCTTGATGCAGGATGATAGGGTGATCTCTAATTCTTTGTGTTAGCTAAATCCCATGAGAAGAACTACCCCGTTCATGATTTAGAGTTGGCAACCATTTTTCACCCATTGAAGATTTGGAGGCACTATGTCTACGTCGTGTCTTGTGAGGTATTCACAACATATTTTAAGCAAAAGGATCTAAACTTGAGGCACCAGAGGTGGTTAGAGCTGTTAAAAGATTATGATATCACCATTTTGTATCATCCCGAAAAGTCCAATGTGATGGACGATGCCTTGAGAAGAAAGGCCGTGGGTATGGAGAGCCTTGCATATATTCTAATTGGCGAGAGCCTGCTAGCATTGTACATTCAGGCTTTGGCCAATCAGTTCATGAGGTTAGATGTTTCGAAGCCTAGACGGGTTCTTGCTTGCGTGGTTTCTCGGTATTTTTTGTATGAGCGCATTAGGGTGCGTCAGTATGACAACCCCCATTTGCTTGTCCTTAAAGACACGGTGCAACACGGTGATGCTAATAAGGTTTCTGTTGGAGATGATGTCATGTTGCAAATGCAGGGTCGGATTTGTGTACCCAATGTGGATGGGTTGTGTGAGTTGTTTCTTGAGGAGGCCCATAGTTCGCGGTATTCCGTTCATCCAAGATGTAGGGTCGGATTTTTGTACCCAAGATGTATCAGGATTTGAGGCAACACTACTAGTGGAGAAGAATAAAGAAAGATATAATGGGGTTTGTAGATCGGTGTTTGAACTGCCAGCAGGTAAAGTACGAGCATCAGAGGCCGAGCGGTTTGCTTCAGAGACTTGAGATTCCCGAGTGGAGGTAGGAGCGTATTACCATGGATTTTGTTGTTAGGCTCCCACGAACTTTGAAGAAATTCGACGCAGTGTGGATTACTGTAGATAGACTGACCAAGTCTGCACACTTCATTCCGGTTGTGACTACCTATTCTTTAGAGCAGCTGGCTCAGATACATATCTGTGCGATTGTTTGTTTTCATGGTGTGCCGGTGTCCATTATTTCTGATCGGTGCCAGTTTACATCATAATTTTGGAGAGCAGTGCAGTGAGAGTTAGGCACAGGGGTCGAGTTTAGTACATCATTCCACCCCCATATGGATGGACAGTCCGAGCGCACCATACAGATTTTGGAGGATATGTTACATGGTTGTGTTACAAATTTTAGGGGTTCATGGGATCAGTTCTTACCACTTGCAGAGTTTGCCTACAACAACAACAACTACCAATCGAGTATTTTGATGGCTCTTTATAAGGCCTTAAATAGAGGCGGTGTCATTCTCCAGTTGGTTGGTTTGAGTCGTGAGAGGTTAGGTTATTGGGTACTGATTTGGTTCTGGATGCCTTGGAGAAAGTCAAGTTTATTCAGGATCGGCTTCGTACAACACAGTCCAAACAGAAGAGATATGCTGATAGGAAGGTCCGTGATGCTGCATATATGGTGGGTGAGAAGGTGTTACTCAGAGTCTTTCCCATGAAGGGTGTGATGAGGTTCGGAAAGAAGGGCAAGTTGAGCCCTCAGTATATTGGTCCTTTTGAGATGCTTAAGAGGATTGGAGCGGTGGCCTATAAGCTTGCATTGCCACTTAGTCTATCGGGTGTTCACCTAGTGCTTCATGTTTTTATTCTTCGAAAATATTATGGTAATTTGTCACATGTTTTGGAATTCTGCATGGTTCAGTTATATGGGAATTTGACTTATGATGTGGAGTCAGTGGCAATTTTGGATCGACAGGTATGAAAGTTAAGATCAAAGAATATAGCTTCAGTGAAAGTTTAGTGGAGAGGCCAGCCAGTCGAGGAGGCTACTTGGGAGACCGAGTGGCAGATGTGGAGAAGCTACCAACACCTATTTTAGACTCCAGGTATGATGGCACACCCGTTCGAGGACGAATATTTATTTAAAAGGGGGAGAATGTAACGACTTGGCCGGTCATTTTGTGTATTGTAGACCCATACTCCTATTTACTGCCTCTACTATGTTCATGTGTGGTTATGTGACTTGCCGGAGTGGTTGGATTGGTTTTTGGGAAGGTTTTTGAAGTGAATTTGGACACTTAGTCCCAAGGTTGGAAGCTTAAGTTGAAAGAGTTGACCGGAGTTTGAATTTTGAGTAGACGACTCCGAAACAGATTTTTTATGGTTCTAATAGCTTCGTAAGTGATTATTGACTTAGGAATATGCTCGAATATTGATTTGGAGGTCCGTAGGTTGGTTTGAGGCTTTTTGTTGAAAATTGAAAAGTTGAAGGTTTGGAAGGTTGAGACGTTTGACCGAGAGTTGATGTTGTTGATAACCGATTTGGATTTTAGTTCTGGGAGTTGGAATAGGTCCGTTGTGTCATTTGAGACTAGTGCAAAATTTGATTTCATTCGGAGTTGATTTGATATAGTTCGGCATTGGATTTAGAAGCTGGAAGTTCATTAGTTTCACTAGGCTTGAATTGTTGTGTGATTCATGATTTTGATGTTGTTTGATGTGATTTGAGGCTTTGACTAAGTTCGTATTATATTTTAAGACGTGTTGGTATGTTTGGCTGGGGTTCTGGGGGGCCTCGGGTGTGATTCGAATTTGAAATCGGATTGGTTTTGGACTTAATGAAATACTGAAGCATCAGGTCGGGTGTAACCGTACCTGCATGGTTTTGGCCGCAATGGCGGAGCCACAGAAGCAGCATATGGTGCGCATGTGAAAGATTTGGGAAGGAAATCTGGGAGAGCAAATGTGAAGGTGACTCTACAGAGCGCTTCTGCGCAACAAGGTCCACAGAAGCGGAGTTGAGCTGGGCAAGGTCGTGGTCGTAGATGCGGACATGGGGCCGCATTTACGAAAGCGTAGGTGCAAAGTTTGTTCGCAGAAGTAGACTCTCAGCAACGAAGATTTTATCCCCATATGCGGAAGAGCGGAGGCTTTAGGAGGACCACAAATGCGAAGGGTTTATCCGCAGATACGGTTAAGTGAGCCGTAAGTGCGAATTGACTAGCAGAACTTATATCGAAGGGTTTCATGTTTTTCTCTCATTTTGGACTTGTGGAAGTCGACTAGGGGCAATTTTTGAGAGGGTTTTGGCTACAATCGAAGAGATAATTGAATATTCATCATTTTTATTGATAAATATTAATTACCCATTGATTATTACACCTAGTTTATGTTACACCCCATTTTTTTTTTGTACTTGAAAATATGCCATAAATAAATTGATGAAAGCTCGGGAATGAGATTATTTTGAGATTATAATCATTATGCTATTTCAAACAAGTGACGAGTAAATTCGTGAAGGTGAGAGGGTAAGCAAATCGAAGAAAATGAATTTCGTCGAAGTTTGACATTTTGGGATAAAATACGGCCCGAGCTAAAATACCTGGTATTTATGGACTAGTACCATACAAGGTACCACATGATCATGATAGTAAGGTGTATAAAGTGTGTTAGAATAAAGTAGAATTTTAAGTAATTTGAGATAATTTGTAAATATGTGGATAATCGGGTAATTATTGATTAATGGAGGATTAACAAATTAATTTTGTGGATAATTGTTGAATGGGAAATATCCCCCAACGTGGCAGCCATGTAAGAGTGATTAGGTGACTCTTAATTAAATGTACAAGATGGCAAACTTTAAAGAGACAGGTACTTCACCTCATTTGGTTAAAGAGAGTTATCAAGAAAGCCAAGAAATGTTACGGCCACTAATCACTTCCTTGCTTGTAGTAAGCAAACGTTCCATTTCAAATTCATAATATTGTTCATAAGCTTCAAAGAGGAATGCTTATATTTACTAAGTTATGGATGAAGCTATAACATTCTTAAGCCATCCCTTGCCAACACGTAATAAGTGGAGTTTATATTAGTCATCTCTAACATTTCTTCAATGGATATCAAATTCATTTTGGTGAGGTAATTATACAAAAAGGCAAAACAAGGAACGAATGTGAGGGAATTTTGAAATTTATATGAAACTTCGTATTACAATAGTAATGGAACTTCTTGGATTAGTAAAGGAATTCATACGAAATTGCACTGTGTAATAACAACGGGATTTTGCAATTCTAAGGGAGTATGGTACAATCGTTCTTAAGAATATCATACGGATTTTTTCCTACTCCAGGTATGTTAAGGATAAGCCCTTCCTTCATTTTGGCATGATCTCGTAATTACATACGTTTGATAACGAGGCAGAAAGAGAAGTTCATACTCTCGAATTTATATACATTATCCTGGTCTCATAAATTACAGTATTCTCCTTATCGGGACTTCATATTTAATTGAATATTATCTTCTTCTAGTCAAGAGTGCAGAGAGCCTATATATACAATATTATAGTATTTTCATTACCATCGAGCTATAATTGATGGGCAGGCCCCTATTGGGCAACCTCTGATCAGATGGTAAGTTATATACCGAGCCTACTGTGGCTGAGCACCTATGAGGGAGCCCGGTTGGCTGAGATATAGAGCCTAGTATGGCCGAGCGCCTATGACCGAGCCTACTACGGCAGAGCAGTTATATATACCTAGCCTTATAGGGTCGGGCATCTATTTTACTTACTATATTGAGAGAGTTGAGTCAGTATCAGCAGGTAAGCATATCTTTAGATTATCTTTGACTCCCAGTTACTTCAGTATTATAATATCAGTTTAGTTTCAGTTTTCAGTTATTTTATTGGCTTGCATACTCGGTACATCATTTCGTACCGACGCCCCTTTTTCTGGGGACGCTACATTTCATGTGTGCAGGTTCAGACATACAGACGGGTAGACCTCCTCAATAGTTGTTGCCCGAGTTCAGCTTTATCGGTAAGCTCTACGTCCTTCGGAGTTGCCTGGTCTAGAGTTTTGTGTACATCCTGTATATATATGTATATATGTTATGGGTAGTTCGGGGCCCTATTCTAATCACAGTACATCCAGCAGTAGAGGCTTGTAGACATATCCTGTCAGTTAGTGCAGTATATTGGGCTTGTAGGCGTTATATGTAAATTTGTTTGGTTTGTCAGTCGTAGTAGCTATGACGGCCTTGTCGGCCCAGCTTTATATTGATCTTTAGTCAGCGTTAGTTTTCGTTCAGTTTTATATTTTGCTTCGCAAATTGTCTTGCAATGTGGCCCCATGGCCAAAGTATGGCATTACATTTTCAGAGTCCCTTAGTCGCAAGTTGGTACGCAAGGATAGATGAGGCACCGGGTGCCGGTCTCGCCCCCCAGGTTCGGGGCGTGACAAAAGTTGTATCAGATTAGTTCTGTCCTAGGGAGTCTACAAGCCGTGTCGTGTAGAGTCTTGTTTATGGGTGTGTTGTGCACTAACTTATAAGCAGGAGGCTACAAGGCATTTTGGACTGTCATTCTTTCTTCTTACTCTACATCGTGTGGTAAAGCTCCGTTGTAAGAACTCAATTTCCTAAACTCTATCTTATTCATAATACGACGATTCCCACATCCACAAAGACGGTTGTAAGAGATATAGTTGTGGAAGATTTGAGTCAGAGGAACTCGATTTTACATGATTCTTATGATGAGTAAATGTGAGGTCTTCAGCAGGTCATGCGTGTACTAAAATGTGTAAGGTTCTTGATAAGGAGCTTTAAGGCAAGAATATTTATCCACTCTTATGGTAAAAAGGTATAAGAGAATCGGAAGGTAGACACAAGTTTTAACAAGTAAAAGAAGCAATATGAAAAAGGGTACGAGCTACCCAGCTAATGAAGATTATCGCAGAGGAATATAAGCCTTTTGAGTTACCTTCAACAATAACAGAGGTATGTACAATTGGATATACCCATATCATTTATACGCTACGAGGCCTAACAGAAGTAGTATAAGAGAAGGCAGGATATCAGGATCTAACTGGGGTTAGGGTAACCCAAAATGGTAAATGGATTGTTAGCGTTAGCTGACATTTCCGAAGGATATTACAAATGTGCTAATAGACCTCCTTGTAAGACAGCCATAGGGTACACTCTAAAATAGTACAACTAGATATGAGTACTACAAAGATAGGCACTGGAAGCCTTGAAGGGATAAATATTACCTTAATGTGGCTCCCGTCCCTAGTAGAGAAAGAATGTTAGGCAACCCGAAGAGCCAGTAGATGGAGCAAGGGGAGCTAAAAGCAAAAGAATGTCTTGTTGAAGTTTTCACAAGAAAGGATTAGACAGAAATATTAGCAGGGAAATGATAAGAGAGATAAGGAAGCATTACGAGTAAGATGTGATACATGGATAACAACGGTAGATCAAAAAGATGACGGTATTACAAGGTCCATAGTCAGGTGAAGGAAGAGACGAGAGGTGATAGGCCTTAAGACAACAAAAGAGTATAGGACATAAAGTCATATCCTCATTTCGAGAAATAAGTTCGTGACTCTAACGTGATTACCAAAAGGAAAAGTTAAACACCAGAGTGATAGAAATCAGTATGGAATGGTAAAGAAAGAATGTGATAAAAATGAGAAAGTGATGAAATTACACTTATTCAAATCCTACATATATGCTACGATTCTAGAACATTATGCAAACACGACGTCAAGGAAAGGAAGTAAGGGTTCTTGACTGGGATGTTATTGATAAATAAGAAGCCAGTGCGAGAGGTAAGTTAAGACAAAGGAAATAAACCAAGAAAGATTTTGCGGGATATTGATATGAGAATGGGTCAACGAGTAATTAGTAGTTGATTCAGGAAGAGCCTAGTCATGGCTAGACAAGAGGTTACCGACAAATCAGTAGATCATGCAAGATGAACATAGTGAACACCAACATGGGGAATTTAGTCTCGCAGATATTACATCGGAACCCTTGAGAAATATTTAGATAGGAGTTGGGGTAGTTAAATGTATCGTATGAGTATTACAGAAATAAAAGAGCATTCCACTGGGAAAACAGTCAAAACTTCAGTTTAGAAGCAACCACACGAGCACAAGTGCACAGAGGTATGTAACTACGGATATTTATAGACGTGTAAGAACATCAAAAACTTCTTCAGGTATACAATATAACAAGCTCGCTACATTATAAGAGTCAGAGGGTCCTCCCTAAGTACTACAATGAAAGACTAGCTGAGGAAGTAAGGAGGAAGGCTTCAACCTAAGATCAATGACCTAAAGAGGAAGTGATCTTATAACAACACTCTCACAACAACGTTGTATGCATTCCATAAGAAAGTGGCACCTACCATGGCTAATGGACGGGAAGTAAACATCAGAAGTGATATTCAAGATTATATGAGTTGTATGGAATTCCAATATGTATGGGCACTAAGATAAGTTAAGTATGCACGCAACAAGTGACAGAACAACCAGGAAAAGCAATTGCTTGCATTTAAAGAAAGTTGAGAAGGAACGAAAAGAATTATTCGATTAATGATCCAGAGTTAGTTACGTTATGAACACACTTAAGAGTTCAGAGTATTATCCATGCAACATATATGTTGACATTCATACAGCCATAGAAGACTCCGGTATAAGTTAAAAGAAAGAATTGAGCCCAGGGCTTAGACAAAGGATTGAATTGTTAGAAGATTGTATCATGGATATTCCATAGCGCCCATGAAAGACTAAAGTAATAATTAATATCAGGAGCCGCAGATCGGAAGATAGCTTAAGCCTACATGAAGGCTGATCAGAAGGAAAAGGACACTAAAGAATTTAATCAACTAAGTAAATCAAGAGTCTAATTATTGGACCCAGAGAATTATAGAAATCATGATTGAGAACATAGCGGAATCAATCTTAATATCATAGGTGCAAGAGAGATAGCACAATAACCATATCCTATAACAGCTCTACGATAAAGCCAATTAGAAAAGTACCAGCCTCATAAGAAGTCAGTATGAAACTCCCACCGGATTGCGTATACGCCAGAGGTGCAAGTATTATAATAGAGTTTCAAGTTGTGGATGTAAATCATACCTATGTGAAAGTGGGGTTATGAAAGAGATAGAAGATATGATGCGAGGTTTTAAGGTAAGCAAGGTAAAGATGAACAACGTACGAGATACTCAGGTACAAAAGGTTGTGAATAATCCATACTTCAGATAGAGGGCTAGAAGCATTGGGATTCAGTATCTAGGAATGATAGCGGTGTCACTAGTGGCATATCTTCTAGCCTATGGTTTCTAGGCACCGAGAGATCTATTCAAGAGAATAAAGAAGAGTCGGAGACGATACGATATCTCGATTGATGTTTTAGAATAATACAAGGAAATCTATGGTGCAAGGAAGTTGAAGGAAGGTTGCGACTAGTATAAATGGATATGTATGGGTTGCAAGCTAAAGTATGATAGAGCGACAAGGTTTTAGGAAGACAAGAGTAAGGACAAAAAAGGGTGAGTTAGAAGGTAACGAGAAATGGATGAGTCCTTGGGATTAAGCCCATGAAAACAAGGTAGTTGATAGCTACTCTAAGTTATAGAAAGCTCAGTATAGCCTGAATGAACACAAAGGAATCTAAGACTAGTAGCATTTGGAAGAGATGAAATGCTGCCCTGGTAGTAGAATAAAGGTGTAATTGTGATAGATAAAGGATGACAGTTGAGGCTTCAATTGAGTAATGATTTGAAGAGGATTTCATGGATTGTACGGAATTAAAATACCCACGTAAGGTGAATCACATTGGGATGCTATAAAATACGATTATTGAAGTACAGTATCGCCCCTAAGTGGATCAGAAAAATCACTTCAAATATTCCTCGATGCAACATAAGCCCTGGTGGCAATGTATTACGTAAGAAGTTTCAAATTATCAGTGGTATATTGTAGATCAATATTGAGGCGAATCATAATAGATGGACAAAAGTCACAAAGTATGAGCTGAGATTAGGTCATCATTCTTAAGATGAACTGTAATGAGGAAGAATTAAAAGACTTAGCTTTATGTATATAGCATAAGCAACGAGAGTAACATGGAGTTTGGTCGCAGACCTCAGTAATAATAAATCTAAGAAAGATTTATGGTATAGTATGGCCTACTTAGATGTAGTAAAGCTAATGAAGCTCAGAGGGACAACTTGACATAATTTTGTACATATTCACAAAGTGAGGCCTAGAGATTGGCTAAGAGCTAGAGGAAAGTCGTGGTATGAGAAAGAGGACTAAAAGGGGGAATGCCCTGGCTTTGGATTTATTCAAAGAACAGTTGCCTAAATGACAAGGAGAATATTAAAGTATTTGCAATAACTATGGGTTATGAGAATGATAAGTGCATCAATCAACATTCGAAGACGAAATTTTCAAAAGGGGGGGAATAGTGTTACACCCCATATTTGTTTTTGTACGTGAAAGTACGCCATAAATAAATTGATGAAAGCTCGGGAATAAGATTATTTTGAGATTATAATCATTATGCTATTTCAAATAAGTGACGAGTAAATTCGTGAAGGTGAGAGGGTAACCAAATCGAAGAAAATGAATTTCGTCGAAGTTTGACATTTTGGGATAAAATACAGCCCGAGCTAAAATACCCGCTATTTATGGACTAGTACCATACAAGGTACCACATGACCATGATAGTAAGGTGTATAAAGTGTGTTAGAAGCAAGTAGTATTTTAAGTAATTTAAGATAATTCCTAATTATGTGGATAATCAGATAATTATTGGTTAATTGGGAGATTAACAAATTAATTAAGTGGATAATTGTTGAATGGGAAATATCCCCCAATGTGGCAGCCATATAAGAGCGATTAGGTGACTCTTAATTAAATGTTCAAGATGGTAAACTTTAAAGAGACATGAACTTTACCTCATTTGGTTAAAGAGAGTTATTAAGAAAGCCAAGACATGTCACGGACACTAATCACTTCCTTGCTTGTAGTAAGCAAACGTTCCATTTCAAATTCATAATATTGTTCATAAGCTTCAAAGAGGAATGCTTATATTTACTAAGTTATGGATGAAGCTACAACATTCTTAAGCCATCCCTTGTCAACACGTAATAAGTGGAGTTTATATTAGTCATCTCTAACATTTCTTCAATGGATATCAAATTCATTTTGGTGAGGGAATTATACAGAAAGGCAAAACAAGGAACGAATGTGAAGGAATTTTGAAATTTATATGAAACTTCGTATTACAATAGCAACGGCAGTTCTTTGATTAGTAAATAAATTCATACGAAATTGCACTGTGTAATAACAATGGAATTTTGCAATTCTAAGGGAGTACGGTGCAATCCTTCTCAATAATATCAAACGGATTTTTCCCTACTACAGGTATGTTAAGGCTAAGCCCTTCCTTTATTTTGGCATGATCTCGTAATTACATACGTTTGATAACGAGGCATAAAGAGAAGTTTATACTCCCGAATTTATATACATTATCCTAGTGTCATAAATTGTAGTATTCTCCTTATCGAGACTTCATATTTAATTAAGTATTGTCTTCTTCTAGTCAAGAGAGTAGAGAGCTTATATATACAGTATTAAAAGTATTTTCATTACCATCGAGCTATAATCGATGGGCAGGACCCTATTGGGCAACCTCTGATCAAATGGTAAGTTATATACGAGCCTACTATGACCGAGCACCTATGAGCGAGCCTAGTTGGCCGAGATACCAAGCCTAGTATGGCCG
The DNA here is from genome assembly GCF_000715075.1 of Nicotiana tabacum. Lineage (NCBI taxonomy): Eukaryota > Viridiplantae > Streptophyta > Magnoliopsida > Solanales > Solanaceae > Nicotiana > Nicotiana tabacum. The sequence continues at coordinate 81,479,066 of NC_134093.1, forward strand.
AGCGCCTATGAGCGAGCCTATTACGGCAGAGCAGTTATATATACCGAGCCTTATAGGGTCGGACAACTATTTTACTTACTATATTGAGAGAGTTGAGTCAGTATCAGCAGGTAAGCATATCTTCAGATTATCTTTGACTCCCAGTTACTTCAGTATTATATTATCAATTCAATTTCAGTTTTCAGTTGTTTTTTTGCCTTGCATATTCGGTACATCATTTCGTACTGATGTCCCTTTTTCTGATGGGTAGACCTCTTCAGTTGGTGTTCGAGTTCAGCTTTATCGGTAAGCTCCATGCCCTTTGGAGTTGCCGTATCTAGAGTTTTGTGTACATCATGTATATATATATATATATATATATATATATATATATATATATATATATATATATATATATATATATATATATATATATATATATATGTATATAGGATATGGGAAAGGTTATTGGCCCTGTTCCGATCACAGTACATCCAGCAGTAGAGACTTGTAGACATATCCTGTCAGTTAGTGCAGTATATTGGGTTTGTAGGCCTTGTATGAATATTTTGTTGGTTTGTCAGCCGTAGTAGCTATGACGGCCTTGTCAACCCAGTTTTATATTGATGTTTAGTCAGCGGTTGTTTCCGTTCAGTTTTATATTTTTCTTCGCAAATCATCTTGCAATGTGGACCCATGGCCAAAGTATGATATTATATGTTCAGAGTCCCTTAGTCGCAAGTTGGTACGCAAGGATAGATGAGACACCGGGTGCCGGTCTCGCCCCCAGGTTCGGGGCGTGACACTTTATGTGTGTTTAAGGTGTAAATTAGGGATTTTAGACTTTGTTGTTGGAGAGTAAGATTTGATGATTTGAGGGCTGATATGTGGATGGAATTGGATGAATTTAGTAAGATTGGACATGTAATTGAATGGGAGTTCAGATTTTCTAAATTTTGTCGGATTCCGGGGTGCGGGCCCGTTGTTGACTTTTTGGATTGCCTTTCTGATTTTAATTAAAGATTCCAATTTTGGAATTGAGGGTATTTATCCTTAGAAAACATGTTATTTGTGTTGTGTTGGGGTGACGCACATGCTAGGTGAGGAGCGTGTGGGCGTGCACCGTGGAAATAATGATTCGGGTTGATATTTGTACTGTGTTTCTATCAAGTCCTTTTTATCCATGTAATTCCTACCTGTTAGAGTAATTGAGTTGTGATTCACGTTAGAAATCATATTTAGGCTATTTGTTCATTCGTTTGAGACCTAATAGGGATATTTCTATTATTTTGAGTTATTTGATTTAACTTTAATTTTATACACAATCATGGTTCTTCAGTTGCATATAAAATCTCAGTCTCTGTTCATCATTGTTTGTTACATTGCATGTTGTCATTGTTTGGACTGAGTGGTATGGGATTGTGAGATTTTAAAATGTACATTTCATACTCAATCAAGCTCACCCATTGTGAGGATATTTATGGGATTGGGGCTGTCCGCCTGCAGCAGGCCATATCGGCTTTATATATATTATTATTATTATTATGGGATCGGGTTGCACGCCGCAACAGGCCTTATAGGATTTATTGTTCTGGATCGGGGCTGCACGCCACAGCAGGCCAGTAGTGAGTGCATATATATATATATATATATATATATATATATATATATATATATATATATATATATATATATATATATACACACACACACACACACACACACACACACACACACACACACACACACACCTGAGTGATTATGTGTGTTATGCGCACATTTGACAGACAAGTTGAGTATTCTGAGAGTGTGAGTACTTGGGAATATCATCGTGAAATCATTTATTTGACATGAATATCCGACATGTAGGCATAGAGATGTACCATTCCTCATGCTAGTTGTAATTGACATGTTCCTATCAGTGTTGGGCTTTAATTGTTGAACTTGAAAGCATGTCTAAATTTCTGTAACATGAACGAGCTATTTATGATAATTCCTCCGAGTTGTTTATTATTATTGTCATCATTGTAATTGTGTTGTCATTATATTAGGCACTGACTTTCTTCTTCTGAGCTCGTTACTGCTTTCAGCCCATGGATAGTTATATTACTTATTGAGTACATGGGGTCGGTTATACTCCTACTACACTCTGCACTTCGTGTGCAGATCCAAGTACATCCGGACGTGGTATTTGCTAGATCCGTGCTAGTACTTGTTGGAGACTTCAATGTAGATGGTATGACGTCCGCAACCCTTGACTATCTTTTCCTTTATTTTCTTCAGTGTTGTTCTATTACTCAGACAGTTGTACTATGGATTTGGTTTATGTTTGATACTTAGTAGTGCTTATGTACTCATTGACGCTGGATTTTTGGGTGGTTGTAGTAGTATTTCAGTTATTTCTATTAAATATTTATGAGATTTTCGCTATTGAGTTTATCAATACATTTTTATTCAAATGTTTAGCTACTATGTGATTGTCGGCTTGCCTAGAAAGTGTATCAGGTGCTATCACGACGGGTTGGGATTTTGGATCGTGACAGTCTAAGAATTGTTCCTGAAGATATGGAGAATACAAGGAAGGAAAGACAAGCTGGCATTTGAATCCAGTCCTCATCTATTGACTGGATTCAGAGGCAACCCTTAGGTCAAATCTCTTAGAATATTTCTTGCCCCAATCAGTGGAAATGCTTCGGATCCTACTCGCAATCCTTGGTGATATGGGTGACAAAAATAACTCAAGACCCGCCCATATGAAGAACTACGAACAGTAGAGAAGTCACGCAACTTCAACATACAAGCTTCTACATCCTTCTAGTTCTTAGTAAAAACACTGTATTCTTGAGTTTACTAGTGTCACAAAAGACAGGAAGACACAAAAAATAGTCAAGAGGTTGTGTCAAGTATTTGAGAAACATTCAACTGTACATTGTTGGTGGTGAATGAAAGAAACCACAACTATTGTAACAAGTTACTTGTTGAAGAACTAAGAGAACCCTTGTGACCCAAGGGAACTGGATGTAGGTATGTAACGACCCGTCTGATCGTTTTGAGCATTTGCATTCAGTTCGGTGGTTTGAGATTACGAGTAGCTTCATACGGTGTATTATGACTTATATATATTGTTGATTTTGATTTTTCGAGTGGTTCGGGATTTATTTGGAAGGATGATTCTCAACTTGGAAGCCTTAAGTTGGAAGAGTTGACCAAGTTTGACTTTTGTATATTTGATCTCAGATCGGTGTTTTGATTGACCCAATAGGTTTGTATCGGGATTTTGGACTTGGGCGTATGCCCAGAATTGAATTAGGAGGTTCCTAGGTTGATTTGACTTGTTTTGCCGAATATTGGCAATTTGAAGGCTTAAAAATTCCTTAAGTTTGACCATGGTTTGACTTGATGGCTATCGGGTTCGGATTTACATTACAGAACTTAGAATAGGTCTGTTTTGTGATTTCAAACTTGTCTGCAAAATTTGGTGTCATTCAAAGTTGGATTGATAGCAATAGAACGCTTGGTTGTGATTCTAGAGATTCTGGAGTTTCCTTTTGAATTTCATTTTTTTTAATGTCTGATTCATGGTCCTGGAGTTTATTTTAATTATTGATCGTGTGAGTGAGTTCATATGATATTTTTAGACTTATGTGGATGTTTGGTGTGGAGCTTCGAAGGCTCGGGTGAGTTTCAGACACGTTTCTGATTGTTTTGGCCATGTTCATAATTGTTGTTACTGGGCAGGTATTGCAGGTCTCGCAATTGCTAGACACTGTTTGCATTTGCGAACCTCGCATTTCCGAGGTGGGGATCACATTTTCGAGGTAGGCTGGGGGATGTCAAGTTCACATTTATGAACTGCTTATCACTTTTCCGATTGGGGAACCTGGTCAGGCTGGATCGCAATTGCGATCACCTGATCACCTTTGCGATGGGCTTGACTTCTCAAATGCGAAGTCAGACACTGCATTTGCGATAGATTCTCCGCATTTGTATGGGTTCGCATTTTCAAATCCTAGATCACATTTTGATCCTATTTCAATTATATTACATGATTATTTATGAGCATTAATATCTAAATCATGAGGTTTGAAGAGAACTTTTGGTGATTTTTTACTATGCTTTGAAAAATGAAAATTTGTGATTCGAGAGTCGAATTGGACACAGATTTAAAAATAAAACACATATATGGACTCGTGGGGTTTTGGTTAGTCGATATCTACCCTTGAACTCGGGTTTTGACCGGGCCGACCCGAGGTTGACTTTTGGGAAATTGTGTAAAGATCTTAACTTTATTAATTGAAATTGGTTTCTCTTGCATTATTTGTTTTTATTAACTCGATTTTGGTTAGATTTGAGCCGAGCGAGGTGAATTTTGAAGGAAAAGCCTCTTTTGAGTGTTGATTTGGCCTAATTGAGGTAAGTATCTTGCCTAGTTTGTATGGGGGAAATACCCTGTAGGATTGAGAATAATTGCACTATTTGAATTATGTGAAATACATATACCTGAGGTGACGAGTGTGTACACATGCTCATATGTGGAAACTGACCGGTTTAGACTCTTAGGTTACTTATATACATTTAATTAAATTTTTTATTACTTGTTACATCTTTCATTGTTGAGTTCACTCTTATATGGTTTAATTGAATTTGTTACTACATGTTCTATCTTTCCTTGTCGAGTTTATTCTTATATGTTTTAATTGAAGTTGTTATTACATGTTCTATCTTTCCTTGTCGAGTTTACTCTTATATGTCTTAATTGAGGTTGTTAACACATGTTCTACCTTTCATTGTCGAGTTTTCTCTTGTATGCACTTAATCGAGGTTAATGTTACATGACATACCCTTCATTGTTGAGTTTATTCTTATGCATTGAATTGAAGTTGTAGTTATTGAGAGTTATTAACATGTTCTAATTGAAATGGTTGTTTTATGGGATATCCTTTGTTGTTGAATTATTTTCCCGATTCATTTTATTGTTATTGAGACTCTTGTGCACATTGTGATTGAGCCGTGGGCTATATGTTGTGGAGACATTGGTATTGTTGATTTTGGCAATGTTGTGGCATATGGGCACGTGTGGTGCAAGTTGATTATTGTGTTGTGATATTGATGTGCATGTGGCGGTATAAGGGTGGTGTATTGATGCGCATGCGGCGAGATAAGGTGGCATTTATGCACGTGTTACTAGTAAGATAATTACTTGAAACCACACGGCGAGATAAGGGGGCTAAAGCACGTGAAGCTATTTCAGATAAAATATTTTTTTTTTAAAAAGGCTCGCGCGATGATATAAGGAAGATTTGTGACTTGTGTATTGTGATTATGAGGTTTGGTACTTCGGGGTGACTTTTGTTGTTATTTTTGTGTCGGAACGATTGTGACTTCTCAGGTGAGTCACGCATTTTACGTGATTTGCTGTGTTGCTTTAATGTGATAATATGTGCCTCCGTTGTTATTTGGTGAATGGGTTATAAAGATGAATTTACTTGCATGGAGTCATTATCTCATATTTCGTTGAGTTTTTTGTAACATAACAGTTTTAAATAAAGAAATTATTATTTTGCTTTACTTTATTTGACTCTTAATATAAATTCTTTATCTCACTCGGCGCTTTACTATATTTAAACTGTTATCATACTTTACTTTAATTGATTTTCAAATTAAACTCATTATCCAATTAGACGCTTACTTTTAAATTGTCATCATGCCTTACATTATTTAAATGAATCCTTCGAACATTTTATTGGCAATTGTCGTGGATATGATGTACATGGTGACTCATGGACTTTGCCGTGCTGGTGAGACTAATGTTATGGCAGGAGATATTTGTCGAGAGAAGTGGTTGATAATGTGGACACTAGGTGCCATGTGGGTAATATTTGTGATTGTGGCTTCTGTTTTGTGATTTAGAGGTGTGGTGCCTCGGAGAAATTCTTGTTGTGCATCATGTGTTGGAACGACATGATTACTTGAATTGTCTATTGTTTCCTTAATTTATTTCATTCATACTTTAACTGTGTTCTAATTATTTTGCTGCTTATTCACATGTTTACTTGTTTTCCATTTGTTGTTTCTATTTTCCACTGTTAGCTTTATATAATTATTCTTTCCATTGTTAGTGTTATATTAATATTCTCCGCATTGTTAGCTTATGTTAATGTTCTCTCCGTTGTTAGCTTCATGATGATATTCATTCCACTGTTAGTCTTATTTTACCTCGTCACTACTCCACCGAGGTTAGTCTTGATACTTATTGGGTACCACTGTGGTGTACTCATGCTACGCTTCTGCACATTTTTGTGCAGATCTTGGTGTCGGTCGTTAGCTAGCTAATGGAGTTTTGCTACAAAGAATTCAAGTATACCTGCCATTATGCTCGTTGGCCTCGGATTCATCTTCTGGAGCTTTACTTTATTACTGTTTACTTTCATTCCAAACAATGATGTATTTGATAATCTTAGTTACTCTCAGTAGAGCTTATGACTTTGTACTATCGGTTCTGGGGTTGTATAACAATTGTTCGATTTTAGCTATGTTATTTCATTTATCAGTTTAATGCTTATATAGTTATGTTGGTTAATTTTGTTACATCTCATCATGTGTTGGGCTTACCTAGTCTTAGAGATTAGGTGTCATCACGATTCCTAAGGTGGGATTATGGGGTCATGACAAGTTGGTATCATAGCTCTAGGTTCATAGATGTTATGAGTCATAAGAAAGTTTAGCAGAGTCTTGCGGATCGGTATGGAGACGTTTGTGCTTATCTTCGAGAGGCTAAAAAACTATTAGGAAATTGCACTTCTTTTATTCCTTATCGTGCGACATTGATTCATCATGAAGCATATATCTTTATTCTCTTACATCCGCTCGTACATGATGTTATGCACTCGGTATCAGGTATGCACCGATGATTTGATACTGCGGATGGGCTACGAGAGGGCTATGGATTCTAGACCATTGTGTGAAGGGGTTGTCTAGACTGAGGACGTGGATGTGTTGGTACATATTATCATTCAAGGCACTTGAGGAAGTGGGCTTGACTGTCACGAGGATGGATATATGCGCTTAGTAGATGATTTGAGGCTGACTGGTGCTATACGAAGGTTGGTATTATGGATCATGGGATATTATGTCTTATGGCTTCATACCAAGTGGGGGAGGTACTATCAACGATCAGATGACATGGTCACGTGTTATATTAGTTCTGGTATGAGGTATATTTATGGTATTGGTGGGTTCCCCAAAATTATCTATGGATAAGATCTGAGATTTACATGGGACAGTGCTGAAAGTTGTGGATATTTGTATCATTATTATTCTAGATTTCAGTATTAGAGAGGGTCGAGAAACAACTTTAGATTCACAGAAGGTCTCTTTAGAGTGGGTTTCTTGATGACGGCATTATTGGGTATTTAAGAGGGAATACAGTGTTTTATGTGCTTTCGAATGACGTGGTTTGTGCTAGGATCTTCTGTGGTGAGCTTTGGTTTAGGATCGTAGTGTAATGGCAAAGAGAAGTGCTAACTTGAAGGAAAGTCGAGGAGAATTCGAAGAAATAGGCCAGCTTGGTAGTGTCGGGTCAGCATAGTAATAAAGGTTATTGGTTCCTTTGGTATGGTGATGCTTTACCAGCGTTTTGTGGCAATACTCTTGGGTTTGACGGTTTGCGTGACTTGGTTGAGTTGGGGAAATTCAGTTCTATTGGATTGGTTATGTGCTTACAGGTTTTGAAGAGTTCTTGATAGTGTTATCCACGGCTTGAGCCGAATGTCTGCTACCGGCATAAGGAACATGTTGCGTGTTATGATTTTTCTCCTATATGGGGTCATGAGTTCTAGATAGCAGAGACGATTTCAAATGTTTAGAAGAATGCTAGCATTATTTTGTTACCACCCGAGAAGGGTACGGACTCTAGTAGGTGCACTGTGCTTCGATGCCTGACTGATATTATGGTAATCGCCTAATTCATCGACCGCCGGTGTTCAGATTTTGCTATATGGTACGAAAGAATTATGGAAGTATATCTCGTGGGATGATTGTGTATGAGGAATGTGTCAATTATTTGAGTGGTGTAGTTGGGATCGAATATGAAAATTCTGGTATTCTAGTAATTTAAAGACTAAGGGGTTCTCGGAGGCAAATTTTTCAATGATTGTGAATAGTAAGGTTTGTTAAGAGGTTGGCGGAGTGTGTGTCCTATGGATATATTATTTTGGTCTTTTCAAAGGTGAACAACCTATTTTGGGAGGATCAGAATTGATTTGGAGGCCATTTGTAGGCCTAGCGAGAATGTGTGTTCTATATCAGATCAGATTTGTCTACTTAGCGTAGCTATTGTGGAGAGGCGTGTTATCGGTTGGAGTGGATCTCATTCGTGTTCGGATATGTTCCATGTGTTACTCTCCTATGCTATGATAGGTGGTGATCTGTTGGTTATTTACACACCTAACACAGTTTTGTTTGGGTATCGTGGCGAAATTCGAGCGAGATGAATCCAGGGGTTTTGAATGGTTGATTGCGCCATGGTTATGATCTTCCTGTTTGTGATATATTGTTCTATCAGTACCTCCATGGTTATGGTTATGCGCTTCACGTGTTTGTTGTTGATATGCACATGGATGTTGATTGTGAGCATCAAGGCTAGACGTACTCCATACGGACTGGTGTTTGGATTGGGTCACGCACCATATCGGATTTATACTGGGATATGATCCTTCGTGCTCTTTTTGTGTGCTTTGCTCCTCCTTTATGTGATGGGTTCATAGCATTGCGCCTCGTGGTGGTATTTATTGAGATTGCGGGATGGTTCTCTTATTTTATTCTCTTTCCATTATTGGGTATATTTGAGTTGTTGCCTATTTGATGCACTTATTGCATAGTATGTGACTCTATGTGGTATTGGTGTGGCATGCTAGTCGAGCATCATGTACTGGATAAGTTAAGGTAATAGCACCCGGAATGAGTACTATCGGAAGAGATTAAGGTATGTTTGGAGATGAGATGATGTCACTAGTCAGCTTAGAATTTGGCTATGGTTCTTGGTGGGCAAGGGCGCCCCACGACTTGTGGATATGATGAGGTGTTTGAGTGTCTACGTGTTTATTTCATCATTGGTTGTGTATAAAGGTTTAGAACGAGGTTGTAGTTGATACGAGGCTTGTTACCGGTACCGGGTTTGTTATTTAGCAGCTATTGTGGTTGGAAGTTATTGCTATGAGTACTTGAGTTATGTGGTATATCATGTGAGTATGTCTTGGAATATAGTTATAGATTGATACATCGTGTTCAGACTTATATTGGGTGGGATGACGTGATATCACATATGGGTATAGGCATGGCGAGGTTATATAGTGATTTTATGGCTTTGGGATGAGTCTTGGCCCATTCAAAGATGAATGCATGTTTAAGCGGGGGAGAATATAACGACCCAACTAGTCATTTTGAGCTTTTGCATTCAGTTAGGTGGTTCGAAGTCACGAGTAGCTTCATACAGTGTATTATTACTTGCATGTATTGTTGGTTTTGATTTTTCGAGTGGTTCGGGGTTGATTTGGAAGGATGATTCTCAACGTGAAAGCCTTAAGTTGGAAGAGTTGATCAAGTTTGACCTTTGTATATTTGATCTCGGATCAGTGTTTTGATGGCTCCGATAGGTTCATATCATGATTTTGGACTTGGGCGCATGTTAGGAATCGATTTCGGAGGTTCCTAGGTTGATTTGACTTATTTTGCCGAATGTTGATAATTTGAAGGCTTTGAAATACCTTTAGTTTGACCATGGTTTGACTTGATGGCTATCGGGTTAGGATTTTGGTTTCAGGAATTGGAATAGTTCCATTTTGTCATTTGGAACTTGACTGCAAAAATTGGTATCATTTCGAGTTGGATTGATATGAATCAGATGCTTGGTTGTGATTTTAAAGATTCTTGAGTTTCCTTTTAAATTTCATGTGTTTTGATGTCCGATTCATGGTTCTGGAGGTTATTTTGGTGTTTGATCGTGCGAGCAAGTTCCTATGATGTTTTTAAACTTGTGTGGATGTTTGGTGTGGAGTCCCGAGGGCTCAGGTGAGTTTCAGACGCGTTTCAGATTGTTTTGGCCATATTCATAATTGTTGGTGTTGGGGAGGTGTTGCAGGTCTCGTAAATGCGAGACACTGTTTGTATTTACGAACCTCGCATTTTCGAGGTGGGGATCAAATTTGCGAGTTGGGTTGGGGGCTGTCAAGTTCACATTTGTGAACTGCTTATCGCTTTGGCGATTGGGGAACCTGGGCATGCTGGATCGCATTTGCGATCACCTGATCGCTTTTGCGAAGGGCATGACTTCGCAAATGCAAAGTCAGGGTCGCATTTGTGACTTTCTCTAGGATTTATCATACGCCGCATTTCCGACAAATTCTCCACATTTGCGAACCCTAGGTCAAATTTGCAACTTCTTTGGCTGATCAAAATTGAGGGATTTCGGGACATAGCTTCGTTTATCATATTTTAGAACCCTATACTCGGTGGGAGGTGATTCTAATGAGATATTTTCATACCAAATTATTGGGTAAGTGATTTTGATCCTATTTCAATTATATTACATGATTATTTTATGAGAATTAACATCTAAATCATGAGGTTTGAAGAGAAATTTTGGTGATTTTTTACTATGCTTTGAAAAATAAAAATTTGAGATTTGAGAGTCCAATTGGACTCAAATTTGAAAATAAAATACATATATGGGCTCGTGGGGTTATGGTTATTCGAGATCTATCCTTGGACTCGGGTTTTGCCCGGGCGGGCCCGGGGTTGACTTTTGTTGACTATTGGGGAATTGTGTAAAGATCTTAACTTTATTTATTTAAATTGGTTTCTCTTGCATTATTTGATATTATTAAGTCAATTTTGATTAGATTTGAGCTGAGCGGAGGTGGATTTTAAAGGAAATCCTTTTTTGAGTGTTGATTTAGCCTAATTGAGATAAGTGTCTTGCCTAACTTTGTGTGGGGGAAATACCCCGTAGGATTGAGCTTAATTGTACTATTGGAATTATGTGGAAGACGTGTACATGAGGTGACGAGTGTGTATACGGGATCAGAAAATTAACCGGTTTAGACTCTTAGGTTACTTATATACATTTAATTAAAGTTTTTATTACTTGTTACATCTTTCGTTGTTAAGTTCACTCTTATATGTTTTAATTGAGGTTGATGTTACATGTCATACCCTTCATTGTTGAGTTTATTCTTAGGCATTGAATTGAAGTTGTAGTTATTGAGAGTTATTAAAATGTTATAATTGAAGTTGTTGTTTTATGAGATATCCTTCGCTGTTGAACTATTTTCCCCATTAATTTTATTTTTATTGAGATTGTTGTGCACATTGTGGTTGAGCCGTAAGCTATATGTTGTGGTGACATTGGTATTGTTAATTTTTGCAGTGTTGTGGCATATGGGCACGTGTGGTGCGAGTTGATTATTGTGTTATGATATTGATGTGCATGCGGCAGTATAAAGGTGGTGTATTGATGCACATGCGGCGAGATAAAGTGGGATTTATGTGCATGTTTCTATTTAGGGAATTAGTTGAAGCCATGCAGAGAGATAAAGGGGCTAAAGCACGTGAAGCTATTTCGAAAAAATATTTTTAAAATAAATGCAAGGCTCACACAGTGATATAAGGAATATTTGGGCTTTGTGACTTGTGTTTTGTGGTTATGAGGTGTGGTACCTCAGGGTGACTTTTATTGTTATTTTTTTGTTGGAACGATTGTGACTTCTCATGCGACTCATGCATTTTATGTGATTTGCTGTGTTGCTTTAATGTGATAATATGTGCCCCCATTGATATATGGTGAACTGGTTGTCAAGATGAATTTACTTGCGTGGAGTCATTATTTCATATTCCGTTGAGTTGTTGGTAACATAACGGTTTTAAATAAATAAATTATTATTGTGCTTTACTTTTTTTGACTCTTAAGATAAATTCATTATCTCACTCGGTGCTTTACTATATTTAAATTGTTATCTTTCTTTACTTTAATTGATTCTGAAATTAAACTCATTATCCCATTAGACGCTTACTTTATTTAAATTGTCACCATGCCTTACTTTATTTAAATGAATCCTTCAAACATTTTATTAGCAATTGTCACGAATATAATGTACATGGTGGCACGTGGACTTTGCCGTGCATGTGAGACTTATGTTGTAACACGAGATATTTTCCGTGAGAAGTGGTTGATAATGTGGGCACGAGGTGCCATGTGGGTAATATTTATGATTGTGGCTTATGTTTTTTGATTTAGAGGTGTTGTTCCTCGGGAAAATTCTTGTTGTGCATCATGTGTTGGAACAACTTGATTTCATGATTTGTCTATTGTTTCCTTAATTGATTTCATTCATACTTTAACTCATGTGTTCTGATTATTTGCTGATTATTCACTTGTTTACTTCTTGTTGCCGTTTGTTGTTTCCATTTTCCATTGTAAGTGTTATATTAATGTTCTTTCCATCGTTAGCTTATGTTAGTGTTCTCTCTGTTGTTAGCTTCATAATGATATTCTTTCCACCGTTAATCTTATATTAATAATTTGCACCAATTTTTCCATCTCTAGTGAGGGTCTTGACTTACCTCGTCACTGCTCTACCGAGGTTAGTGTTGATACTTACTGGTACCGTTGTGGTGTACTCATGCTATGCTTCTGTATATTTTTGTGCAGATTTTGGTACCGATCATTAGCTAGTTGTTGGAGATTTCAAGGTATACCTGCCATTACGTCCGCAAGCCTCAGAGTCACCTTCTGGAGCTTTACATTATTACTGTTTACTTTCATTCCAAACAATGATGTATTTGATAATCGTAGTTACACTCAGTAGAGCTTATGACTCTGTACTACTGTTTTTGGGGTTGTATAACAATTGTTCGATTTTAGCTACGTTATTTCATTTATCATTTTAATGCTTATATAGTTATGTTGGTTAATTATGTTAAATCTCATCATGTGTTAGGCTTACCTAGTCTTAGAGACTAGGTACCATCACGATTCCTAAGGTGGGATTATAGGGGTTGTGACGAGTTGGTATCGGAGCTCTAGGCTCATAGGTGCTACAAGTCATAAGCAAGTTTAGTAGAGTTTTGCGGATCGGTACGGAGACATCTGTACTTATCTTCGAGAGGCTATGTAACTATTAAGAAATTCCACTTCTTTCATTCCTTGCCATGCATCATTGATTCACCCTGAAGCATATATCTTTTATTCTCTTGCATCCACTTGTACATGATGTTGCGCACTCGATATCAGCTACGCACTGACAGTTTGTGATGCTGCAGATGGGCTACGAGCGGGCTATGGATGCTAGACCATTGTCTCGAGGTGTTGTCCACACTGAGGATGCAGATGTGTTAGTAGATCATTTAGTTGTTCACGTGTGGGACGCAACGGGTTCACGTATCTGGTTGGTGAGTACGAGCTTGGGAGGATTTAATTTATTGCCTAGTTGTTGTGATCATAATAGGGTCATGGGGAAGGTTGATTTGAGGCTAGTCGGTGGTATTAGAGGTTATGTGTTTTGTATGGGACTACTTTTCAGTGGAAGGTACATATTATCATTCAAGGCACTTGAGGAAGCGGGATTGATTGTCATGAGGATGGATATGCACATAGTAGATTATTTGAGGTATCTTATGATTGATGCTATTTTAGCTTATGAAGGTTAGTATTGTGGATCATCGAATAATATGTCCGATGGATTCATGCCAAGTGGGGGGAGTCTGCTATCGACGATCAGATTGCATGGTCATGTGTTATATTAGTTTTGGTCTGAGGTATATATGTGGTATTGGAGGGTTCCCCGGAATTATATATGGCTAAGATCTGAGATTTACATGGGATAGTGCTGAAACTTGCGGTACTTTTGTATCATTATTTATTCTACATATCAGTATCAGAGAGGTTAGAGAAACAACTTTACATTCACAGAAGGTCACTTTAGTGTGGGTATCTCGATTGCGGCATTACTTGGTGTTTAAGAGGGAATACAGTTGTCACGCCCCGACCTCGGGGAGCACAACCGACGCTCCATAGAGTTACCCCAGTCGAGCAAGCCTGCACAGTACTGTCTACCCAACTCACCCATGAATAAAGAGAAGAATAAATTTCATTAATTAAACATTAAGAGGTTATGTGATTAACACCAGTTCATTTCCATTAGTTACATCATTAACAAATCCCCAAAACAATACACTATACATTCGTAGTTAAAGTGGGACAGATGATACAATTACAACGAGTTTAGTTCAACCTTCCCAAAACAAGATACCGATAAAACCCACACTATATCTACGGAGCCTCTAACAGAAACAAAAGAGTGTTATGAAAGTGCCAGCAACAAGGCCCCGTCTATACCTCAAAATACTATGTACAAAGGATAAGAGATACAGGACCCCGAAATGAAGTGGGGCTCATCAAGTCAGCCGAGGAGAGGGTGTGTTGCTATCAATGGCCAATACCACCTGCTATGGAACCACCTGCATCCATTAAAGATGATGCGCCCCCGGCAAAAGGGAGGTTAGTACATATGGAATAGTACTAGTATGTAAAACTAAACACCCTCTCAATAGATCGAGTAACAGTAAACCGAGAATAAAGCATGAAGCCAATAAGAGACTCAACCAGTATCAAGGTGTCAAGTTAGGGTGAAGGTAAATTTAAAGTAAGTTTCATTAATTTAAGTTGGGGGATCTTTTGCATCTATACAACACCGTGTGTTAACACGTTGTTAACACGGAGTCCAATGTCAGCCCGACTGGCTAAGCCATCTCACCCATAGAAATACACTCATAATACCATAATGTGCACGGCATGGCATCCGATCTCTACCCGATCAGCTAAGCCGTCTCACCACAATGTCGTGTGGGTCAATATCACATCACAGTTCGCTAGCAATAATCTCATCCCATTTAAGGGGAAACATCTCAACACACCAATCTCATCCCATATTAGAGGAAATAGTCTCATCACATTAACACGGGGATTTACCCCTCAATCACTCCTACACCGGCACATATAGTTTCGGGGTAAGGTTGTTCCTATCTACCCTTCCTCGGTGGCTAAACGATACTCCCAAGACATTTATTATTAAATGGATTTACCAGTCATTTCATATTCTTTTACATGTCATTCATTTTATTGGCACCATTGGCCATAACTCAATATCATTCTTGACACGTTGGCCATATTTCATAATTCATGCTCACTATTTCACTTTCAAACATCATCAAGGATAATCAACAACAATGCCTTTCAAATTACGAATCTAAACACATACTTGAGCAAATTAGGGTCTTAGGAACATGTGAATTCATATACAATTTGGGTGTGATCACTTTCATTTGGCCTTGACTTGAAGTCACAACATTCTACTACATACTCATACTACAAATACTCTCCCGAAGAATTACACAATATGATAAGAATATTCTGGAATACATTTTGAACATATTCATTTATATACATCATTCGACAACAAACGTAATCAAAAAAGTCAATTCATAATGAACAACTCGGGACTTACAAGATCATCATGAAAATTTAATTCTGAGAGAGAAGTTTAGCCAACATACCTTGTCTCGAGCTTTTTAAATTACTACAATATTCCGGAATTCTTAGCCTCATCGATCTATTTAGAAATATAGCAAAATTGAACACAAATTAGGAGGGAGTTCATAGTTCCAGCTCACTTGAGCATTTTATCAAATAGTAGGTGTGCATTAAGGTTTCAAGATCCTCCTATGGTGGATTCTTTCATCCCTCTACCCAAAGTTTACCCAAAAGAGCTCAACAATCTTCCCACTACCCTTGGTGGTACATGCATGTAAAATAAACAACTCTCATACTCAAGAATCAGATTCCCAATAACCCATCTTCTACCTAAACTTGAAATTGAAGACTAGGGTTAGAACTTTACCTCTTGGATGAAGACCTTGTGGGTTTTCCTTGTGAATTCTCCATGCCTTGAGCAAGAATTGATGAACAATTAGCCTAAGGTCTCCTTATCTCTATCTAAAACACTCTCCCTTCTTTCTAAAATATTAGATTTCTCTCTCAAAACGATCCCCAAGGGCCTTTAATCAAAATAAGGTCGAGTAAAAAAATTAGAAAAATGAAACCCCAACACAGATCTGCGGTCGCATATGCGACCGCACAACGTTTCTGCGACCCGTAAAATGGACCGCACAATGGCCCTTTGAGCAATTCTGCCTCATTCTGCCACTAGTATGCAGTACGCAGACCTATTCTGCAGTCACATAATGCACCACAGAACTCTCCTCCGAAACATTTCATGCTGGGTCTGTGATGGGTTATGCGACCGCATAATGGACCGCATAAGAGTCCAAACGTTTTGCCCAAATTTCTTCCTCTGTCTGCGGCACATACGTAGTCCGCAGATCAGTTCTACAACCACAGAATAGATCACAAAAAATGCCCTATATTTCCAAAAATTTTCTTTAACTCCCCAACGCATTGTTTAACCCAAAAAGTCTAAACCACGAAACCCTGAGTTTTAGGTAAAATTTTACGGGACCTTACAATAGTGGTTATGTGCTTACGGACGATGTGGTTTGTGCTAGGATTTCCTATGGTGAGCTTTGGTTTAGGATCATAGTGTACTGGCAAGGAAAAGTGCTAGCTTGAACGCAAGTCGAGGAAAATTCAAAGAAATGGGCCAGCTTGGTGGTGTCGGGTTAGCATAGTAATAAAGGTTATTGGTTCCCTTGGTGTAGTGATGCTTTACCAGTGTTTTGTGACAATACTCTTGGGTTTGATGGCTCGCGTGACTTGGTTGATTTGGGAAAATTTAGCTATATTGGCTTGGTTATGTGCGCTCAGGTTTTGAAGAGTTTTGGTTAGTGTCGGCCACAGCTTGAGCCGAATGTCTGCAACCTGCATAAGGAACATGTTGTGTGTTATGATATTTCTCATGTATGGGGTCACGAGTTCTAGAGAACAAGGATGATTTCAGATGTTTAGAAGAATGCTAGCATTATTTGTTACCACCTGAGAAGGGTGTGCACTCTAGAAGGCGCACTGTGCTTCGACTTGCGGATGCCTGACTTGTATTTTGGTAATCGCCTGATTGATCGACTGCTGATGTTCATATTTTGCTGAGTTAATACCCTAAAATCCCCCTAAACTATCAAGTTTTTATCAGTTTCCTACTTAAACTATTCGGTGTCCCCAAAACTCCCCTGAACTATATTGCCCTTCATATTAAAACTCCCTTATTGAATTCTTCGAGGTGCGTCTAGTACACGCTCCTAATTGTCTAAACAATGTGCCATGTAGCACTACACGTGTCTATTTAACTCAACCTAAAACCCGCCTAAACTAATACTTTTTTGTAAGTTACCTACTTAAACTATCTGGTGTCCCCAACCCTCCGAACTATATTCCCTTATATATTAAAATCCCATGTTGAACTTTTAAAGGCACGTCTATCTAACTATATTAACTTATAGTTTGTACAAAGATTTTATATAGTTTACTCATGATGTATTACTCTCGAATGATTGATTAATTCTAGGAGTTTTGGCCAAAATAATATCTAGTGTACTATGATAATTTTAGGTTTAATTGTGATTGTGTTTTATGTTAGACTCCAATTGACAAGTCCTTATTTATATTCACTTTGTGCCACAGTTAAAATATAAATAAATACATATAGTGTTGTATTTCTTAAAAGTCATCTTATATTACATAAAAAAGATTACACAAAATAAAATTTCGCAAATAAAAAGTTAATTGCCCAACAACTACATTCTCTAATTCCACATTACATATAACAATGTTTAAGAGATTTAACTTTATTCTTTACAAGGTGTTGAGTTTAATAAGAAGATTTAAATTGGTATTCTTTCAATAATATGTGTAAGACATGAAAGAAGACTAAAACAAGAAAGAGAATAAATAATTTTAGAGGAAATAAGAGAGGGAGAAATTTTTCCATAGGAAACTCATATGGAGAACTGAAGAAAAAAGGTTAAAATATGAATAAGAAAGTCAAAAACAAAGAAGAAAGGTGAAAAAATAAAGAAAGAATGGTGAAAAAAAAAAGGAAGAATGGTGAAAAACGAGGAAGAAAGATGGATATAACTAAAATAAAGAAAATATTTATTTAAAAAAATAAATTTGAAAGAGGCTTATGCTAATTAACCATTATTTTCTGTTAGGTGGGCCATTTTGATGGCTTTTTCAGCTACCACGCGCTCCCAAGCGAGTATCTACACATGTTATGCCAGGTCAGCGATGAGGGAGTTTTAATACGAGCGACAATATAGTTCAGGAGGGTTTTGGGGATACCGAATAGTTTAAGTAGGAAACTGACAAAACATTTAAGGGGGTTTCAGGGTATTAACTCTATTTTGCTATGTGGCACAAAAGAATTATGGAAGTATATCTCTTGGAATGTTCGTATATGACTAATGTGTCAGTTATTTGAGTTGTGTAGTTGGGATCAAATATGAAAATTCTAGTATTCTAGTGATTTGAAGACTAAGGGGTTTCTTTGAGGCAAACTGTTCCATGGTTATGAAAGGTGAAGGTATGTTAAGAGGTTGGCGGAGTGTGTGTCCTATGGATATGTTATTGTGGGCTTTTCGGAGGTTATCTGCCTATTTTGGGAGGATCGTAATTGATTTAGAGGCCATTGGTAGGCCTAACGAGAATGTGTGTTCTCCATCAGATTGGATTTTTCTACTCAGCACAATTTTTGTGGAGGGGCGTGTCATCGGTTAGAATTGATCTCATTCGTGTTCTGATATGTTCCATGTGTTACTCTCATATGCTATGATGGGTGGTGATATGTTGGTTATTGTAACGCCCCGAACGGTACCAATTCCGGTTATTGTAGCCCAGTTCCCCTTCTTCTATGTTCATTTGTGGTTATGTGACTTGCCAGGGTGGTTGGTTTGGTTCCGGGGATGTTTCGGAGTGAATTGGGACACATGGTCCCAAGGTTGGAAGCTTAAGTTGAAAGAGTCCATAATGGTGTTTTGATGGTTTTGATAGCTTCGTATGTTGATTTTGGTGAAGTCTCGGGGGGCTCAGGTGAAGTGCGGATGGTTAACGGATCGAGAGTTGGATTTAAAGAATTGTTAAACATTTTTAGGTTGCTAGTAAATGCATCTACGGTGGGCTTGGCCGCAGATTCGAGACCGCAGGTGTGGCTGGAGTGTTGCAGGTGCTGAATGGGGCCTGGCTTGGGGACTTTCGCAGGTGCGAGCAGAGATTCCACAAAAGTGAAGTCGCTTCTGCGATGGTTGTTCTGCAGAAGCGGATTTTGGACTTGAGGGGCAGGAACCGCAAATGCGGATAGTTTCCGCAGGAGTGGACTCGCAGAAGCACGAGAAGGACTGCAGAAGCAGTAGGTCAGGATTTTAATGATTTTTCGCAAAAGGGAGACTTCTTCCGCAAAAGAGGAACCGCAGGTGCGGTGGTTCAGCCCGTAGAAGCGAGCTCGCTGGGTAGTGTTTCAACCCGAAGGGTTTAGTTGATTTTCTCATTTTTGGTAATTTTTTAAGTTCGGGCTAGGGCGATATTTGGAGAGATTTCTACCTAGATTGAAGAGGTAAGTGACTTCTAATCCTTTTTGTCCTAAATATTGAATACCTATTGATTTTTACACCCTGATTATGTGTGTTTGAGGTCAAATTTGGAGGATTATTGGATTATGTATTAGAGAGTAAGATTTGGGGATTTGAGGGTCGATTTGTGGTTGGACTCGTAATTGAATGGGTGTTCAGATTTTGTGAATTTTGTCAAGTTTCGAGGTACGAGCCTGGGGTTGACTTTTTTTTTTTGGTTAAAGATCTTAGCTTTATCGTATGCAATCGATTCATATAGCTTGTATTGATTATATTAAGTTGTTTGTGACTAGATTCAAGTCGTTCGAACACCGATTTATGAGGGTGCGCACTTTGAGGTAAGTAACACTTTTAAACTTGGAACTGAGGGTATAAATCCTTGGAAAATGTATTATATGGTTTGTGTTAGGGTGACATACATACTAGGTGACGGGCGTGTGGGCGTGCACTGCGGTAATCATGATCTGGTTGATTCTTTTGTACTGTGTTGTTATCAAGTCTTGTCCTATCCGTGGAAACCTTACATGTTAGAGTAATAGAAGTGTAATTCATATTAGAAATCATGTTTAGGCTATGTGCTTATTTTGTTGAGACCTACTGAGGTTATTTCTGCTGTTTTGAGTTATTTGCTTTAACTGCAATTATGTACTCAGTCATGATTCTTCATTTGCATATCATATCTCAATCTATGTTATCATTTACTATTATATCACATGTTAACATTGTTTGGGTTGAGTGGTACAAGATTTGTGAGCCCTTGAGACTTGAGAGACTGATGACCGAGGTGGGCCTGAGAGACGGATTTTGAGTGTTATTATGGACCGGGTTGCACGCCGCAGCAGGCCTTATAGGGTTATTTATTATAGTGGATGCTTCACGCTGTAGCAGGCCTCATAGGCTTTATATTCGCGCTTGGGCAAAATTCGCCACTACGGAGTCTGTCATACCAGAAGTGAGCGCAAGCTCAATGATATATACACGTGCTTTGGTGAGGGGCATTGATGCCAGGCCCCCGTACAGTGGTGAGTGATTATGTGTGTGATGAGTGGGTACTTAAGATAGGCAGATTAAGTACTCTGAGTGTGTAGTGCCTAGGAATATCACTGCAATATCTTACATTATATGTAAATTTGACATGTAGGAATAGAGATGTATCGTTCCTCATGCTTGTGATATTTCACATGTTACTATCAGTATTGGCCTTGAATTGTGAACTTGAAAGCATGTCTAAATTTTGTACTATGAACAAGCTGAATATGGAAGTTTCTCTAAGTTATTTACTATCATTGACATTTATCTTACATGTGTTGTCATTATATTGGTTCTGACTGTATCTTTCTGAGCTCGTCACTTCTTTCAGTACGTACTATAGATAGAGCAGCACCTGTGGAACCACAAGTTGCTCCAGCTGAGGAGGAGATACCAGATATTGTTGAGCCGGTGGGACCAGCTCAAGCACCGGTTGTGCCCATTGTGATCCTAGGTCTTCAGGAGGCCATAGCCCAGATTTTGACTGTGTGCACGAGCCTTGCTCAGGCGGTTTCAATTCCGGCTGCACCAACTACATCTCAAGCTGGGGAAGGTGCTCAGACTCCCGTCGCTCGTACTTTAGAGCAGGTAGATTAGGGACTCCAGACACTGGGGTTACTACCGCCTAGTCGGTTGTAGCTGCTCGAACCCAAGTTTGGCCTACCTTTGAGTGATGAGGAGCAGAAGAGGCTAGAGTGGTTTGGGGGCTTAAGCCTCCAGAGTTTAGTGGGGCAGAGTTAGAGGATGCTCAAGATTTTATAGACAAGTTCTAGCGGATCCTTCGCACAACGGGTATTTTGGAGACCAATGGAGTTTTATTTACTACTTTTCAGCTGACAGGGGCAGCCTACAGATGGTGGGAGGCCTATGAGTTGGGCAGTCTAGCCAATGCGGCACCACTTACATGGCATGTGTTCTCTATTCTCTTCTTAGAGAAGTTTGTTCCACAGACTCGTAGGGAGGAGTTGCGCAGGCATATTGAGCAGCTACGCCAAGTGGGTAGGACACTGACTCAGTATGAGATGAGGTTTGCAGAGTTGGCTCGTCACGCTGTATGGTTGGTTCCACTACGAGGGAGAAGATTAGAAGGTTCATTGATGGCCTCAACTAGGGGTGGGCATAAAATCCAAAAAATCGAATTCCGAATCGGTTTTAGTTTTTTTGGTATAATTCAGTATTATATTTTCGGTTATTTGGTATAACGGTACGGTCCTCGGTATTAAGATTTCGATATTTTGGTATGCCGAAATACCAAATTATTTATATATTTCCTATCCAGTTATCCTAGATCGATACTGCTATAAGTGTGGAGAGTTGGGGTATATGAGGAGGTATTGCCCCCGTCTTATGGGATGTCCAGTTCAGCAGAGAGTTCAGGCTATGACTTTCGCACCAGTTACTTCACCACCCGCTCAGCCAGCTCGGGGTGGGACTCAAGCAACTCGAGGTCACCCTAGAGGGGGAGGTCGATCAGGTGGTAGTTAGGCTCGATGCTATGATTTTCCTGCCAGGCCAGAGGCGGTTGCTTTAGACGCAAAGGTCACAAGTATTATTTTAGTGTGCCATAGGGATGCTTCCATATTATTTGACCCTAGTTCCACTTATTCATATGTATCATCGTACTTTTCCCTCTATTAAGATATGCCCTGTGGTTCTTTAGTTATGCCTGTTAATGTATCTACACCGGTGGGTAATTCTATTATTGTGGACCGTGTCTATCGGTCATGTGTGGTGACAATTGGGGGATTAGAGACGAGAGTTGACCTCTTACTGTTTAGTATTGTTGATTTCTACATGATTTTAGGCATGCATTGGATGTCACCATGTCACGTTATTCTGGATTGTCACGCTAAAACTGTGATGTTTGCGATGCCGGGATTGACTAGGGTTGAGTGGAGAGGTTTCCTGGATTGTATCCCCAGTAGAGTGATTTCATACTTGAAGGCTCAACGGATGGTTGCGAAGGGATGTTTTGCATATCTAGCCTTTGTGAGGGATGTTGGTGCCCGCTACTCCTACCATTGATTCCGTTCCGGTAGTGCGAGACTTTCCAGATGTGTTTTCTGTAGACCTACCGGGCATGCCACCGGACAGGTACATTGATTTTGGTATTGACTTGTTACAGGACACTCAGCCCATCTCTATTCCTATGTATCGTATGGCACCGACAGAGTTGAGGGAATCGAAAGAGCAGATTCAAGAGCTTCTTGATAAAGGATTCATTAGGCCTAGTGTGTTGCCTTGTGGTGCGCTGGTTCTTTTGATGATGGAGAAGGATGGTACTATGTGGATGTGCATTTATTATAGGCAGTTGAACAAAGTTACAATTAAGAACAAGTACCCACTACCGTGAATTTATGACTTATTTAACCAACTTCAGGGTGCTAAAGTGTTCTCTAAGATTGATTTGAGGTCTGGGTATCACCAGTTGAAGATTCAGGATTCTGATATTCTGAAGACAGCATTCAGGACCCGCTATGGTCAAAACGAGTTCCTTGTGATGTCTTTTGGGCTGACTAATGCCCCAGCAACATTTATGCATCTGATGAAAAGTATATTCCAGCCATATCTTGATTCTTTTGTCATAGTATTCATTGATGATATACTGGTGTACTCACGCAGCCAGAAGGATCAAGAGGAGCATTATACTCCAGACGTTAAGGGAGAAGAAGCTATATGCTAAATTCTCCAAGTGTGAGTTTTGTCTTTACTTTGTGGCATTCTTGGGGAACCTGGTGTCTAGTGAGGGTGTCAAGGTAGATCCAAAGAAGATTGAGGCAGTTCAGAGTTGGCCCAGACCGTGTTCAGCTACTGAGATTCAGAATTTTCTTGGCTTGGCCGGATATTATCGTCGTTTTGTGGAGGGTTTCTCATCCATTGCTGCACATTTGACTAGATTGACCCAGAAGGGTGCTCCATTCAGGTGGTCTGATGAGTGTGAGGATATCTTTTAGAAACTCAAGACTGCATTGACCACATTTCCAATTCTAGTTTTACCTTCAGTGTGGGGTTCATATTCATCGTATTGTGATGCTTCTTGGATTGGTATTGGGTTTGTGTTGATGCAGGAGGGTAGGGTGATTGCTTATGCTTCACGCCAACTGAATCCCCATGAGAAAAACTACCTCATTCATGACTTAGAGTTTGCAGCCATTGTTCATGCATTGAAGATTTTGAGGCATTAACTCTACAGTGTGTCTAGTGAGGTATTTACAAATCATCAGAGTCTACAAACTTGCTTAAGTAGAAGGATATAAATTTGAGGCGGCAGAAAAGCTTTGAGTAGAAAGGTTGCGAGTATAGGGTTGCGCGTATGGGTAGCCTTGCATATATGCCAGTTGGTCAGAGATCGCTAGCATTAGAGTTTCACGCCTTGGCCAATCAGTTCGTGAGGTTAGATATTTCAGAGCCTAGTTAGGTTCTAGCTTGCGTGGTTTCTCGATCTTCTTTGTATGAGCGCATCAGAGAGCGTCAGTATGACGACCCCCATTTTCTTTTCCTTAAGGACACAGTGCAACACGGTGATCCCAAGGAGGTTTCTTTTAGATATGATGGGGTGTTATGGATGCAAGGTCGGATTTGTGTGCCCAATATGGATGGTGACATAAGTTGATTCTTGAGGAGGACCACAGCTTGGGTACCGCGAAGATGTATCAGGATTTGAGACAGCACTATTGGTGGAGGAGAATAAAGAAGGCTATAGTGGGGTTTGTAGCTCGATGTCTCAATTATCAGCAGGTGAAGTACGAGCATCAGAGGCTGGGCGGTTTGCTTGAGAAACTTGAGCAACCACTTGAGTAAAATATCATAAATAGTCAAGGATCAACATATGGTTGAGTTCAAAATTGGAGTCATGGTCAGAACACATGACAAATCCTTATGTATATAAGTTCTCAAATTTTTTTAACAGTTTCAAAGGCTTAGAGGTTGATTCAGGACAACTCCATACGGTATAACATCTACAGAACATTCCTAGAAATCACTACTGCAAACATACACAATCAAGAAAGGGTTACAAAGAACAAATGACTAACTCTACACCCCTATAGTCATGCTTGTTGTGTTATTAACAACTTTAACCTTAAGGTTGTCACTCTAAGTGGCTTAAGGAATCAGTAGCTAGCAGACAAACACATGCATTCATTCACTGAACATTATTAGAGGTTTAGAGCTTCATGAGGATCCTACTAGACAGAGTTGTCTTTAAGCAGTTCTAAATTATTAGAACAAGTTGTAGAGACACCGAGTGAGATAGCGAGTTCTATCTTAAGAGACACATGGAATAAAGTATGTCACTAATTCTATTATTTAAATCATTATGTTACCAACAACTCAACGGAATATGAATAATGACTCCACGCAATTAAATTCACATTGAAAATCAATTATCAAGTTATAACGGAGGCACATATTACCATGTTAAAGCAATACAACAAATCACATAGAATGCATGACTCACACAAGAATCAACACCAATCAATGAATAACCAAACACAATCAAAATGCGGATGAATGATTGAAAGAAGAACAATAACCGTTCAAATCAACAAGTTGTCCCAACATAGAATGTACAACAAGAATCACAACCGAGATACTGCCTCGAAATCACATTTCACAAGTCATAATCACAATCTTTCCTTATAGCCGCGAGAGCCTTACATTTAGATAGTTTTGAAATTATTTTTTCTCGAAATAGATACACGTATTTTAGCCCACCTTATGTCGCCATGTGGCTTCAAGTAATTCTCTTACTAGCAACACGCATATAAATCCCACCTTATGTCGCCGCATGCACATTATCCCCTATCCTTATGCCATCGCATGCGCATCAATATCACAACACAATAACAACTTACACCACAAGTGTGCCCATATGCCACAACTTGCCAAAAAGCATCAGTACCAAAGTTTCCACAACAAATAGCCCACAGCTCAACCAAAACATGAACAAGAATCTCAATAATAACAAAATAAAGGTGAATATCTCAACAAGAAAGATATCTCAACAATTAACAACTTCGCCTCAATGTGATAACAACTTTTACTTGAACACCAATAACTCAACAAGAAAATAATCCATGAAATAACAACTTCAAGTAAGGTAAAAAATTAAACAATTAAAAAGACAATAAGGAAGGCAATAACTTCAACTAAAGCATGTAAGAGCAAAATAACAAGTAAGAGATAGAGCACGTGTTAACAATGTCAAATAAGGTATGTAAGGATACATTAACACATGTAAGGGTAGATTAACAATGAAAGATATGACATGTTATGACAATTCAATTAAAGGCACGAAATTAGTCTAAATAGACTAAACCAGTCAAATACCACGTATAGCCCGTGTACCCACTCGTCACTTTGCGTACACGGCTTTCAAATAACCCAAATAGCACAATCAACCCACATCCTAAGGGGTAGTTCCCCCACACAAAGTTAGGTAAGATACTTACCTCAAAGCTAAATCAATACTTTAATAAGCCCTTCTCGTGTGAAAGAACCTCCGGACGGCTCGAATCTAGTCAAAATAACTTAATATCATATATAAAGCAATAGGAAATAATTTTGGATAATAAAGCTTCGATCTTTAATAAAAACCAAAAGTCAACCCTAAGCTCGTACCTCGAAACCCGACAAAACTCACAAATTCCGAACACCCAATCCGATATGAGTCCAATCATACCAAAATCATTCAATTCCGATCTCAAATCGTCCTTCAAACCATCAATTTATGTTTTAGAAAGTTTTTACTAAAATTCTCAATTTCTCCAATTCAAATTATTAATCAAACACTAAAATCAAGGTTCACAAATCTGAGTCAAAAATACCTACCCCAATTCAAGTAGTAAGAATCCCCTCCAAAATCACCCAAAATCGAGCTCCATAACCTTGTGAGGAAAAGTAACTAAATTCCAAAACAAGTAAAAAAGAATGCAGTAGTTGTCCCAGCTCGATTCAGGTTCTAGATGATCCCTAAACTTATGTTTGATAATCACAACACGATCCTTGTGAGATTGCACCCAAGATAACCTCTTGAATCACCCAATTTGGCCTTAAAATGAGGGAGATATGATGTTTTGAAATTTTAAAAGAAATCTGAAAATTACAATGACATTTCCATAATTATTTACACCAAAAAAATTCCAGCAATAAGAAAATCTTCGTTTTAGCACCCAAAACTCAATTGGAACCTCCTGGACACAAACCATATATGCATTTCAATCATAAAACACGCTACAAACTTGCTCGCGCACTTAAAACACCAAAAAGAGGTCATCTTGATCTGATATTGATTATGGTCAAACTTTAAATCCTTAACTAGTTTCTCAACTAATGTTCCAAAATACACCCGAGACCCTCGGGACACCATCTAATCATACCGACAAGTACAAATACGTCATACAAACTTATCCAAAGCCTCAAAACACCCACGGGAATATCACAATAAACAATTGTTGCTAAAACCGAATAGAATTTCTCTTAAGTTGTTAAATCTTCATTTTTTCAAAAGAGTGTTTGAATTACACTTAAACACTTTGGATTACTTTCAAACTTTGCACACAAGTTCAATTCAACTATATAGACCTATCCAAAATCTTGGAACACCAATTGAAGTCCACTAACATTAAAGTCAATTATTAGTCAAACTTATGAACTCTTAAGTTTTTCAAATTGCCAACTTTCGACAAATAGTGTCGAATTCTTCTAGGAACCTAAGAAACCAAATCCGAACATATGTACAAGTCCAAAATCATTATATGAAGCTATCAAAAAAATCAAAGCCCAATTCCGAGTCCGTTTACCCAAAAGTCAAACTTAGGTGAACTCTTCCAACTTAAAGCTTCTAAAACGAGAATCATTCTTCCAACTCAATCCCAAACCGCTCGAAAACCGAAACCAACTATACAAGCAAGTCGTAATACATAATATGAATCTACTCAAAGTCTCAAACCACCGAATGGAACGCTAAAGCTCAAAACGACCGATGGGGTCATTACATTCTCCCATACTTAAACATACGTTCGTCCTTCAACGTGTCGAGTGTCATGAACCAAATCTCAATATGTCTTGATGGCGCCTATCACAGTACTAGGAAAGCCAACAATCACAAATTAACCATGCATTTTAAATTAAAAACATGATGTAATAAATTTAACAGTGAAAAATCTCATAAATAACTGATAAGAACAACTGTGACTCAACTACAAAATCTCCCAAAATCTGGGTATCACCGAGTACAAGAGCTACTAAGTATCAACAAAGTCAAAACTTCTAATACAATTGTCTAGAAAGATAAAACAGTGCTAAATAAACTGAGAAAAGGAGAGTCGAGGTCTGTAGGCACCATAGCAGCTACCTCAATAGTTTCCAAGCAGGTGCTACTCCAAGTCTAGCATCCACCAAGTCCAGATGTACCTGGATCTGCACAGGAAGTGCAGAGTGTATTATGAGTATAATTGTTCCAATGTACTCAATAAGTAACATGACTAACCTTGGGCTGAAAGCAGTTACGAGCTCTGAATGATACAGTCCAAATCCAGCTAATAACAATACAAATATAAAAGTGAAACGACAGTAATAACTCAGAGAAATCCCGTAATCAGTTTGTACACGGTACAGAAATGTAGACATGTTTTTAGGTTCAACATCTAAAGCTTAATACTGATAAAATATGTTATGTATATCCAGTAAGAGGAATGTTACATCTCTATGTCTACATATCAAATATGCATGTTACATTTAATGCAACACAATAATAAACTCATGTACTCACACTCTCGGAGTACATCAATCTTACCCAGCACACTCAATCGCTTAGCACTCGCACTCAAACTCAGCACGCTCAATCTCTCAGCACTCATAATCGCTCAGCACTCGCACTCTCACTTGGCACTCACACTCAGCACTCAATGGTACTTGCGCTCACTACTGGTATGTCATACTCCGGATGTGCGGATCCTTCCCAAGCGCTAATATAAGCCAACATGGCATGTTGTGGCATGCAACCCGATCCCATAAATATGTCAATAAAGCTTGTTTCGGCATGCATCCTGATCCCATAAATATCACCCACAAGTTGGCCCTCAGGCCCCAGCTCAGTCATCAATATCTCCAGTCTATTGGGGTCACAAATCTCATGCCAATCAACCCAAACAATGATAACATGATGTAACAATAAATGATAATAGAGATTGAGATATGATATGCAAATGATGCATGCGACTAAGTACATAATTGCAATTTAAGAAAATAACTCAACAGCAGAAATGACCTCAATGGGTCCCAACAGAATAATCAT
This sequence comes from Nicotiana tabacum, assembly GCF_000715075.1. NCBI lineage: Eukaryota > Viridiplantae > Streptophyta > Magnoliopsida > Solanales > Solanaceae > Nicotiana > Nicotiana tabacum. The sequence continues at coordinate 81,508,002 of NC_134093.1, forward strand.
ATAGCCTAAGCATGATTTCTAACATGGATCACCGCTCAATTACTCTAAAACATAGGGATTACATGTATAACAACAAGATTTGCTAACTATACAGTACCACAGAATCAACTGAGTCACAATTACCATGGTGCGCTCCCATATGCCCATCACCTAGCATGTGCGTCACCTCAACACCAACCATATAACATGAAATCTAGGGATTCATACCCACAGTACCAAGTTTAGAAGTGTTACTTACCTCAAACTGAGCAAATCACAACTCCAACAAGCCCTTGCCTCGCGAATGGGCCTCCAAAAGACTGGAATCTAGCCACAAGCAACTTAATACAATCAATACAAGCTATAGAAATCGATTTCATACGATAAAGGTAAGTTCTTTAACCAAAGTCAAAAAGTCAACCAAAAGAGTCAACCCTGGGCCCACATCTCGAAACCTGACAAATTTATAAAATCTGAACACTCATTCAACAACGAGTCCAACCATACCAAAATTATTCAATTCCGACCTGAAATCGCCTTTCAAATCCTCAAAATATAGCTTATGAAGTTTCCAAATTTTCCAACTCAAAACACTAATTAAATGGTAAAAACAATGATAGATTCATGTATATTAATCAAATATGAGTTAGAATCACTTACCCCAATTAACTCCTTGAATATCTCTCCAAATATCGCCTCAATCTGAGCTCCTAAAGTTAGAATGTGAAATAATACTATAACCCTCATTTTTGAAATTAAATAGTATGCCCAGATGTCCTTCTTCACGAACGTGGTAAGTGCCTCGCGTTCGCGAAGCACAGAACCTCAACAGCTAAAATTCCTCTTACGCGAACGCGGCTACTCAATCACGAATATGATGACCAAATGACCCCAAGCTTCGCGAACGCATAGGCCTGATGCGTGATGTTCCCCCCTGCCTACCTCTCTTCTTCGCGAACGCGGCTCCCTGCTCGCGATCGCCAATACTTCATGAACGCATCCCTCTCTATGCGAACGCGAGAGGGGAAAACCTCCTGCCATAATTTTCACTAGCGCGAGCGCGACCCCCGTGTCGTGAACGTGAAGAAGCCAACACTAGATATCAGATCAGCTGCCCAAACATGAATAAAATTATCTAAAACTCATCCGAAACACACCAAATTAACTCTGATTGATCTCAAATTTTGCACACAAGTCATAAATGACACAACGGACCTCAACTTCTGGGACCAATATCCGTGCCCGGCAACAACAAGGTCAACTCTTGGTCAAACTTTCCAACTTTCGCCAATTCAAGCCAAATCGACCTACGGACCTCCAAATCAATATCCAGACACACTCCTAAGTCCAAAATCACCATAAGGAGCTACCAGAACCATCAAAACTCCATTCCAGAATCATTTACACATAAGTCAACATTCGGTCAACTCTTTCAACTTAAGCTTCCAACCTTGGGACTAAGTGTCCCAATTCATTGAGAAACATCCCCTGAACGTAACCAAACACCCCGGCAAGTCACATAACAATAATCAAACATAGAATAAGCAATAAATGGGAGAACGGGACTACAATACTCAAAACGACCGGCCTGGTCATTACATTCCCCCCCTCTTAAAACAAACATTTGTCCTCGAACGGGTGTAAAATCATTCCTGGTACCTCAAATACGTGTGGATAGATGCTCCGCATCTCCTACTCGGTCTCCCAAGTGGCCCCCTCGACTGGCTGACCTATCCACTGTACTTTCACTGAAGCTATATTCTTTGACCTAAACTTTTGAACCTGCCGATCCAAAATGGCTATCGACTCCACATCATAAGTCAAATCCTTATCTAACTTAACCGTGTTGAAGTCCAAAACAAGAGATGGATCAGCGAAATACTTCCGAAGCATGGAAACATGAAACACTAAATGGACACTTGATAGACTAGGTGGAAATGCAAGCTTGTAAGTCACCTCTCCAATCCTCACAAGCACCTCAAAAGGGCCAATATACCGAGGGCTCAACTTTCCTTTCTTACCGAACCTCATAACACCCTTCATGGGTGAAACTATGAGCAATACCTTCTCTCTCACCATTTAGGAAACATCACAAACTTTTTGATCGGCGTAAATCATCTATCTAGACTATGCCGTGTGAAGTCAATCCTGAATCAACTTAACCTTTTCCAAAGAATCCTAAACCAAGTCAGTACCTAATAGCCTAGCCTCACCCGGCTCAAACCAACCAGAGACTGACACCGCCTCCCATACAAGGCCTCAAACAGAGCCATCTGAATACTCGATTGGTAGCTGTTGTTGTAGGCAAACTTTACAAGCGGTAGAAACTGATCCCAAGAACCCCCGAAATTTATGACACAAACGTGTAGCATATCCTCCAATATCTAAATGGTGCGCTCGGACTACTTGTCCGTATGAGGGTGGAACTATACTCAACTCAACCCATGTGCCTAACTCTCGCTGCACTGCTCTCCTAAACTACAAGGTGAATTGCGTGCCCCGATCTGAAATAATGGACACCGACACACCGTGAAGGTGAACAATCTCACGGATATAGATCATATTGAATTGCTCCGAAGAATAGGTATTCTCAATTGTAATGAAGTGCGCAAAGATAGTCAAACGGTCTACAATCACCCAAATAGCATCAAATTTCTTCAAAGTTCGTGGGAGCCCAACTACGAAGTCCATGGTGCTATGCTCCCATTTCCACTTAGGAATCTCAAGCCTTTGAAGCAAACTGCCAGGCCTATGATGCTCGTACTTTACCTACTGACAATTCAAGCATCGAGCTACAAACCCCACTATATATTTCTTCATTCTCCTCCACTAATAGTGCTGCCTCAAGTCCTGATACATCTTCGCGGCACCCGGATGAATGGAATACTGTGAACTGTGGGCCTCCTCAAGAATCAACTCATGTAACCTAACCACATTGGGCACACAAATTCGATCCTGCATCTGCGACTCGCCATTATCTCCAATAGAATCCTCCTTGGCATCATCGTGCTTAACTGTGTCTTTAATGACAATCAAATGGGGGTCGTCATACTGACGCTCTCTGATGCGATCATATAAAGAAGACTGAGAAACCACGCAAGCTAGGACCCGACTAGGCTCCGAAACAGCTAACCTCACAAACCTATTGGCCAAGGCCTAAACATCTGATGCAAGCAGTCTCTCACCAATATGAATATATGCAAGGCTACCCATACTCACCGCCTTTCTACTCAAGACATCAGCTACCATATTGGCCTTCTCGGAATGATACAAAATGGTAATATCATAGTCTTTTAGCAGCTCCAACAACCTCCGCTACCTCAAATTTAGATCCTTTTGCTTGAACAAGTACTGAAGACTCCGATGATCTATAAATACCTCACAAGACATCCCGTAGAGATAATGCCTCCAAATCTTCACTACATGAACTATGGCTGCCAACTCTAAATCATGAACGGGGTAGTTCTTCTCATAAGGCTTCAACTAGCATAAAGCATAAGTAATCACTCTACCCTCCTGCATTAAGACACACCTAATACCAATTCAAGAAGCATCACAATACATTGTATAAGAACCAAATGCTAAAGGCAAAACTAGAACTGGAGTTGTGGTCAAGGAAGTTTTGAGCTTATGAAAGCTCTCCTCACACTCATCAGACCACCTGAATGGGGCACCCTTCTGGGTCAACCTGTTCAAAGGCACTGTAATAAATGAGAAACTCTCCACGAATCCGCGATAATAATGAACCAAGCCATGAAAACTTCGAATCTCAGTAGCTGAAGATGGTTTGGGCCAACTCTGAACTGCCTCAATCTTCTTCGGATCCACCTTGATCCCCTCACTGGACACCACGTGCCTCAAGAACGCCACCGAACTGAGCCAAAACTCAAACTTAGAGAACTTAGCATAAAGCTTCTCATCTCTCAACATTTGTAGTGCAATCCTTAGATGTTGTGCATGCTCCTCCTGGCTACGTGAGTAAACCAGGAAATCATCAATAAAAACTATGATAAACGAATCAAGATATGGCTGGAATACACTGTTCATCAGATGCATGAATGCTGTTGGGGAATTGGTCATCCCAAAAGACATCACAAGGAACTCGTAGTGACCATAGCGGGTCCTGAATGCCATCTTCAGAATATCAGAGTCATGAATCTTCAGCTGGTGATACCCAGACCTCAAATAAATCTTAGAGAACACTCTAGGTCCCTGGAGCTGGTCAAATAAGTCATCAATGCACGACAAAGGATACTTCTTCTTAATTGTTACTTTGTTCAACTGCCTATAGTCAATGCACATCCGCATAGTACAATCCTTCTTCTTTAAAAACAGAACCAGTGCACCCCAAGGCGACACACTAGGCCTAATGAACCCCTTATCAAGAAGTTCCTGAAGCTTCTCTTTTAATTCCTTCAACTCTGCTTTTGCCATATGATACGGAGGAATAGAAATGGGCTGAGTGCCCGGCACCAAGTAAATACCAAAATCAATGTCCCTATTGGGTGGCATGCCCAGCAGGTCTGCAGAAAACACATACGGAAAGTCTCGCACTACCAGAACAGAATCAATAGTAGGAGTATCAGCACCAACATCCCTCACAAAATCTAAATATGCCAAACACCCCTTCCCAACCATCCGTTGGACCTTCAGATATAAAATCACCCTACTGGGAACATAGTCCAGAGAACCACTCCACTCGATCCTAGGTAACCCCAGCATCACCAACGTCATGGTCTTAGCATGAAAATCCAAAATAGTATGACATAGGGACAACCAATCCATGCCCAGAATCATGTCAAAAAAACCATACTAAGCAATAAGAGATCAACTCTCGTCTCCAATACTCCAATGGTCACCACACATGACTGATACACACAATCCACAACAATAGAATCGCCACTGGTGTAGATACATGAATAGGCAAAACTAAGGACTCACAGTACTCGCCGGACCACCACCTGATTGGCTTCCCCCTCTAGGGACACCTCTAGTTGCCTGAGCCCCACCCCGAACTGGTTGAGCGAGTGGTGAAGTAATATATAGGGAAGTCATAACATAACCCCTCTACTGAACTGGACCTCCAAAATAACAGGGACACTACCTCCACACATGTCCAAACTCCCCGTGCTTGAAGAAACTCCGATATGCCAATGGTGGTTTTAGACTGAATCGGACCGCGAGAACCAAAATAACTGCTAGAATAACCCGATACTGATAAACCCTAAACTGATGGAGCATGAGATGAACTCTGAGTTGGGAGGGCACTGAGAGATGACTGACCCAGACGAGCAATGTATGAACCATGGCTAGCTGATACACCACGATGAACCAGACGAACCATCTAAGCGTGGACGACCCCTACTGTGGTGGGGATTGTCCTCTAGAAGAAACACTGCTGAAACCACCAGAACCACGAGGCCATCTTGGCCTCCCTCTCCTCACGCTCCTGGCTGCGAACCTGCTCTAGACGCTTAGCAATATCAACCACCTTATTGAACATAGCACCTAGCGTAATCTCCTGAGTCATTATGAAGCACAGTCCATAGTTGAGGCCATCAATAAACCTCCTAATCCTCTCCCTCTCTGTGGGAACCAACCAGATCGCGTGACAAGCAAACTCTGAAAATCTCATCTCATACTGGGTTACTGGCATACCCTCTTATTGTAGCTGTTCAAACTGCCTACGCAATTTCTCCTTGCGGTTATGTGGAACAAACTTCTCTAAGAAGAGAACTGAGAACTCATGCCACGTAAGTGGTGCAGTACCGCCTGGCCTGCTCAACTCATAGGCCTCTACCATCTGAAAGCTGCCCCCGATAGCTGAAAATTAGTAAATGAGACTCCATTATTCTCCAGAATACCCGCCGTGCCAAGGATCCGCTAGCACCTGTCTAAGAAATCCTGAGCATCCTCTGACTCAGGGAAGCTTGAGCCTCCCAAACTGCTCTAGCATGTTCTGCTCCTCGTCACTCATAGGTGGACCCACCTAGGCCTGAGCAACTGCAACCGGTTGGGCTGGTAGTACCCCAGTGTCTGAAGTCCTCGAACCACCTGCTTTGGAGTACGGGCGGCGAGAGTCTGAGCACCTCCCCTGGCCAAAGAAGTGGTTGGTGCAGCTTGAACTGACATCGCCTGAGACGGGCTAGTGCATACAATCAATATCTAGGCCAAAGCCTCCCGAAGGCCCGAAATCACAATGGGCACAACTGGTGCATGAGCTGGCCCCACCAGCTCAACCACATCTGATATATGCTACTGAGCAGGAGCAATTGGTGGCTCTACATGTTCTTCTCTAGCTGTTGTATGAGTTACACCTCGGCCTCTTCTGCGGTTTCGGCCTCTCACAGCCCTAGCTAGTGGTACTGGTGGCCGTCCGCCCGATCCGATTTCACATTTCCTCACCATCTGTGAGAGAATAGAATAATAGAAGTTTAGTTTCCGGAATCAACAAATCCGCACAACAAGAATACAAGAAAGTGAATTTTCCTAAAGGTTCGGTAGCCCCTCGAAGATAAGTACAGAAGTCTCCATATCGATCCCCAAGACTCTACTAAACCTGCTCTTGACTCGTGAGACCTATGTAACCTAGGCTCTGATACCAACTTGTCACGACCAAAATCTCAACATGTTGTGATGGCGCATATCACAGTACTAGGCAAGCCGACAATCACAAATTAACTATGCATTTTAACTTAAAAACATGATGTAATAAGTTTAACAATGAAAAATCTCATAAATAACCGATAAGAACCACTGTGACTCAACTATAAAATCTCCAGAAATTTGGGTGTCACCGAGTACATGAGCTACTATGTTTCAACACAGTCAAAACTTCTAATACAACTGTCTAGAAAGATAGAACAATGCTAAATAAACTGAAAAGAAGGAGAGTCAAGGTCTACGGGTGCCATAGCCACTACCTCAATAGTCTCCAAGTAGGTACTACTCCAAGTATAGCAACCACCGGGTCCAGATGTACCTGGATCTGCAAACGAAGGGCAGGGTGTAGTATAAGTACAACCGACCCAATATACTCAACAAGTAACAGGACTAACCTTGGGCTGAAAGTAGTGACGAGCTCATAAAGATACAATCCAAATCCAGATAAAAACAGTACATATATATTAGGGAAATGATAGTAATAACTTAGAGAAATCCCATAATCAGTTTGTACACAGTACAGAAATGTAGACTTGCTTTTAGGTTCAATAGTTAAAGCTCAATACTGATAAAATATGTCAAGTATAACTAGTAAGAGTAACGTTACGTCTCTATGTATACATGTCAAATATGCATGTTACATGTAATGTAACACAGTAATAAACTCATGTAATCACACTCTCGGAGTACATCAATCTCACTCAGCACGCTATATTGTCCAGCACTCACAATCACTCAGCACTCCTAATCACTCAGCACTCAATGGTACATGTACTCATTGCTGGTATGTTAGATTCCGGAGGAGCGGATCCTGCCTATGCACTAATATAAGCCAACATGGCATGCAGCCCGATCCCATAAAAATGTCAATAAAGCATGTTGCGGCATGCAGTCCGATCCCATAAATATAACTCACAAGCTGGCCCTCAGGCCCCAACTCAGTCACCAATCTCTCCGGTCTCTCGGGCTCACAAATCGCATGCTAATCATCCAAACATTGATAAAATGATGTAACAATAAATGATAACAGAGACTAAGATATGATATGCAAATGATGAATGCGACTAAGTACATAATTGCAATTTAAGCAAATAACTCAATAGCAGAAATGACCTTAATGGGTCCCAACAAAATAAGCATATAGCCTAAGTATGATTTCTAACATGGATCTCCGCTCAATTACTCTAACATGTGGGGATTACATGAATAGCAATAAGATTTGATAACTACACAGTACCACAGAATAAACTGAGTCACAATTACCATAGTGTGAGCCCACACGCCTGTCTAGCATGTGCGTCACCTTAACACCAACTATATAACACAAAATCTGGGGATTCATACCCTATGTGCCAAGTTTAGAAGTGTTACTTACCTCAAACCGCGCAAATCACAACTCCAACAATCCCTTGCCTCGCGAATCGGCCTCTGAAAGACATGAATCTAGCCACAAGCAACTTAATACAATCAATGCAATCTACCGAAATCGATTCCACGATTAAGCTAAGTTCTTTAACCAAAGTCAAAAAGTCAATCCAAAAGGTCAACCCTAGGCCCACGTCTCGGAACCCGACAAAATTTACAAAATCCAATTACCTATTCAACAACGAGTCCAACCATACTAAAATTATCTAATTCCGACCTCAAATCGCCTTTCAAATCCTCAAAATATAGCTTGTGAAGTTTTCACAAATTTCCCAAAATTTTCCAACCCAAAACACTAATTAATTGGTAAAAACAATGGTTGATTCATGTATATTAATCAAATCCCAGTTAGACTCACTTACCCCAATCAACTCCTTGAAAATTTCTCCAAACATCGCCTCAATCCGAGCTCCCAAAGTCCAACTGTGAAATAATACTCTAACCCTCATTTTTGAAATTAAATAGTCTGCCCAGATGCCCATCTTCGTGAACACGGAAAGTGCCTTGCGTTCGCGAAGCACAAAACCTCAATTGCCAAAATTCCTTTTACGCAAACGTAACTGCTCAATCGCGAACGCGATGACCAAACGACCCCAAGCTTCGCGAACGCAAAGCCTCCATCATGAACGCGTAGGCCTAATGCGTGATGTCCCCCCAGCCTGCCTCTCTTCTTTGCGAACGCGACTTCCTGCTCGCGATCACGATGCACAACCTCACCAAGACTTCACGAACGCACCCCTCTCTACGCGAACACGAAAGGAAAAAACCTCCTGCCACAATTTTCACTACGCAAACGCGACCCCTGTGTCTTGAACGCGAAGATGCCCACACGAGATATTAGATCAGTTGCCCAAACATGAAGAACATTGTCTGAAACGCATCCGAAACACCCCCGGGGTGCCCGAGACCCCATCCAAACATACCAACATATCCTAAAACATCATACAAACTTATTCGAACCCTCAAATCACATCAAACAACATCGAAAACATAAATTGCACCCCAATTCAAGCCTAATGAACTATTGAATTTCCAACTTCTAAAACCAATGCCGAAACACACAAAATCAACTTCGATTGACCTTAAATTTTGCACACAAGTCATAAATGACACAACAGGCCTATTCCAACTTCCCGAACCAAAATCCTAGCCCGGCAACAACAAAGTCAACTCTCGGTCAAACTTTCCAACTTTCCAAATTTTCCCAATTCAAGCCAAAACGACCTACAAACCTCTAAATCAATATATGGACACACTCCTAAGTCCAAAATCACCATATGAAGCTATCAGAACCATCAAAACTCTATTCTAGAGTCATTTACACATGAGCCAATATTCGGTCAACTCTTTCAACTTAGGCTAACCAACCACCCCGTCAAGTCACATAACAACAAAAAAACATAGAATAAGCAATAAATCGGGGAACATGGCTACAATACTCAACACGACCGGCCGGGTCGTTACATCAAGAGTCATTCCAAAGCCATAAAATCGCCATATAATCTCACCATACACATAATCATGGTTGATCTAGTGTCACCCCAATTCATATAAGTCCGACAACAGCACCTAACCGAGGATTCTTACTTCAACCTTAGTCCTTAAACCTTAAAACCCAAATCCCCAATATCCGGAACTCATTATATGACCCTATTTTGCATCTATGTACCATACAACTCTGAACAAGCTGTACCAATCAATAACCATATCTCAAGACATAATCACATGATATACCACATAACTCAAATACTCATAGCAATATCTTCCGACCGCAATAGCTGCTCGATAACCAACACGACACGGGTAACAAACCTCATATCAACTAAAACCTTGTTCTGAACCTTCGTACACTGTAAATGATGAAATAAACATACAGAAACTCATAACCACCCATCAGATCAACAAGTCGTGGAGCTCTCTTGCCCGATAAGAACCATAGCCAAAATCTAAGCCGACTAGTGACACTATTCTTCCAAACATACCTTAATCAAATAACCTGAAGCCCAATAACCTCACCTCATCCAGTACAAGCTACTCGACCGACTTGTCACACAAATCCTACTTAGAGCCACATACCATGCAATCCGTGCACCAACAAACAATAACTTAGATATACAAATGATGGAAAGAGAATAGAAATAATGGAACTGTCCCGCCAGCTCAATAGATACCACCACGAAGTGCAATACTATCAATAAACCATACAAGGGGAAACATAACACATGAAATAAGCACAAAGGATCATATCCTAACATAACGCCGCTGCAATGCATGACCCAATCCGACATCGGTCTACCAGGAATACGTCAAGCCATGATACTCACAATAAACAACCATAAGTGTGTCAACAACAAACATACGAAGCGCGTGACCATAACCATTAAGATATGGATATCACTATATAGCAGAAACAAAAAGACCATAATCAAGGCACAATCAATAATTCAACACCCCAAGAGCAATCTCGCTCGAATTTCGCTACAAAGCCCAAACATAACCGCACCGTATGTAAATAGTCAACAGTCTCACAACCCGTCGTGGCGCAGAAGAGTAACACATTGAACACATCAGAAAACAAATAAGGTCAACTCTAACCGATGACACCACCCGCTACAATAATTGTGCTAAGTAAACAAGTTTGACCTAGTGTAGAATATACATTTTCATTAGGCCTACCAACGACCTCCAAATCAATTCTGATCCTTTCAAAATATGTGGATAGCCTCGGAAAATCCCACAATAGCATATTTGTAGCACATATCAGCAGTCGCTAGCTTCTTAACATAGTTTTACCATCCACAACCATGGAATAAGGTGCCTCTGAGAAATTTCTTAGTCTTTTGATCATTAGAATTCCAGAATATCCATATCCGATCCCAACTGCACTACTCAAATGACGGACACCTTCCTCATACACGATCATCCCATGATAAATACTTCTATAATTCCTTTGTGCCATATAGCAAAATCTTAACATTAGCGGTTGATCAATCAGGTGATTACCGTAATACTAGTCAGGCATCCGCAAGTCGAAGCACAATGTGCCTTATGGAGTGCGCACCCTTCTCGGGTGGTACCAAATGATGCTAGAATTCCTCTAAACATCTAAAATCATCCATGCTGTCTAAAACTTGTGACCTCATCTAAGCGAAAATCATAACACGCAACATGTTCCTTATGTTGGCAGTAGACATCTAGTTCAAGGTGTGGTCGACACTATCAGGAACTCTTTGAGACCCGTCCGCCACCACCAAGCCATCAGAACTAAACTTCCCCAACTCAACCAAGTCACGCAAGCCGTCAAACCCAAGAGTACTACCACAAAAACGCACATAAGGTATTACCATACCAAAAGAACTAATTACCTTTATTACCATTCTGACCCAACACCACCAAGCTGACCCACTTCCTCGAATCTTCCTCGACTTGTCTTCAAGTTAACACTTCTCCTCATCGGTACACAATGATTCCAAATAAAAGCTTGTTACGGGAGACCCTAGCATGAACCACGTCGTCCGAAGTCCCATAAATCGTTGTATTTCCTATGAAGCACCCAACAATGCTGCAACTGAGACACCCACTCTAAATAGACCTTCTGTAAATATGAAGATGCTTCTCTAACCTCTCTGATACTAAAATGTAGATTTAGCAGTAATACAGATATACTGCATATATACCTCAGACCCAAAGCTGATATAACACTTTCCCATGCAATCCGATCATCAATATTAAACTCCCTCACTTGGCGCGAAGCCATAGGACACAACATCCGATGATCCACAATACCAACCTTCATAAGCTCGTACAGCACCAATCAGATACAAGAACCCGTTGCATCCCACACCTGAATAACTGAAGATCTACCAACATGTCAGCGTCCTCAGTCTGGACAACACTTTGATACAATGATCAAGCATTCATGGCCCCCTCGTAGCTCATTCGCAGAATTTCGAACCGTCGGAGCATAGTTGATACCGAGTGCGCATCATCATATATGAGTGGATGTAAAGGAATATAAGATGTATGCTTCAAGCTGAATCAGTGTCGCACGATAAGGAATGAAGGGAGTAAAACTTCCTAATAGTTCTGTAGCCTCTCGAAGATAAGAACAAACATCTCAGTACCGATCCGCAAGACTCTACTAAACGTGCTTATGAATCGTAGCACCTATGAACCTAGAGCTTTGATACCAACTTGTCACAACCCTAAATTCCCACCTTAGGATGTCGTGATGGCACCTAGTCTTTAAGACTAGGTAAGCCTAACACATGCTGAGTTAATAATAGAATTGAACTATTTAATCATTAAATCATAAACCAATAAATGACATACATAACTATAACAGCCAATAGTTATACATTTCCCAAAACCGGTAGTACGGAGTCATAAGCTCTACTGAAATACACTAGAATTTCTAAATACTATATTGTTTTGATTTAAAATTTAACAGTAGCATAAGGAAGTAAGTTGGTGACTCTGAGGCTTGCGAGCATCAAGCAAGCATCCTTGATGTCTCTGCAACACAGACGAAACTCTCAATATCACGATAAGCAATAACTGGATCTACAGAAAAATGTGCAGAAATGTAGCATGACTACACCATAATGGTACCCAGTAAGTATCAAGCCTAACCTCGGTAGAGTAGTAACGACGCCGGGACAAGATATCTACTAGACATAGAAGCCTGTACAAGATATCCATGGAGCTAACAATTGAAATAACATTAATGTAAGGCTAACGGCGGAAAGATTAGTGATTTACAACCAACAACGAAATAATAGAAACACAAATGGTAGCGAGTAGTAATCGGGTAATAGAGAAGCAACATAATCAAAACACCCGATGAGAAATGAATGAACTCAAATAAGGATGAACCAATGACAGCTCAAATAATCAAAGCGTTCCCAATGCATGGGCCTAAAACAAGAATTGCCCCGAGTCACCGCACCTCGTAAATCATAAATCATGGACCAAAATTTCCAAATCTTACACGTATGGCATCTCGTGCCCACAATAACAATTAATTTCACACGGCAAGGCCCACGTGATACCATGTACATTGCAACCGTAACAAATATCAATTAAAATGATCGAGAGTTATATTTAAACACCATAAAGCATAATAACAATCTTGAATAAAGTAAGGCATCAAATAAAAAAATGAGTTTATTTTAGAAATCAATTAAAGTAAAATAAAATATAATTTATACAAAATAGAGTATCATATGGGTTTAGTTTGGAAATAAATAAAATTAAGTAAAATGTCATATTTAAACAAAGCAAAACATGAGTTAAATTAATGAATTAAATATAGAATTTGTTAAAAGAGAAACGTGATAACAATTTTAAGTAAGGTAACCAATAAACAGGGTCTTGAGTATAATTTGAGAATCGAAGTATAATAAAAGAGAGATAACCATTTAAAATAATAAGGCACCGAGTGAGATAGCGAGTTATATCTTAAGAGACACATAGAATAAAGCATGTCAATAATTCTATTATTTAAATTGTTATGTTACCAGCAACTCAACAGAATATGATATAATAACTCCATGAAATTAAATTCACATTGACAATCAATTTACCAAGTTATAACGGAGGCACAGATTAGCATGTTAAAGCAATACGAAAAATCATGTAGAATCCATGACTTATACAAGCAGCCACAATCGTTCCAACACTAAGATAACAACGAATAACCAAACACAATCAAAATGCGGATGAATGATTGAAGGAAGAACAATAATCGTTCAAATCAACAAGTTGTCCCACCACAGAATGTACAACAAGAATCACAACTGAGATACCGCCTCGAAATGACATTTCACAAGTCATAATCATAATATTTTCTTATACCGACACGTGAGCCTTACATTTAGATATTTTTGAAAATATTTTTTTCCGAAATAGCTACACGCACTTTAGCCCACCTTATATCGCCGCGTGGCTTCAAGTAATTCAGTTACTAACAACACGCACATAAACTCCACCTTATCCCGTCGTATGCACATTAACATATATTCTTATACCGCCGCATGCGCATCAATATTACAATAACAACTCGCACCACAACTGCCCATGTGCCACAACTTGCCAAAAATCATCAGTACCAAAGTTTCCACAACATATAGATCATGGCACAACCACAATATGAACAAGAATCTCAATAATAATAAAATAAAGGTGAATAGCTCAGCAAGAAAGATATCTCAACAATTAACAACTTCGCCTCAATGTGATAACAGCTTTCACTTCAACACTAATAACTCAACAAGTAGATATTCCATGAAATAACAACTTCAAGTAAGGTAATTGAACAATTAAAGAATTAACAATACAATAAGGAAGGCAATAACTTCAACTAAAACATGTAAGAGCAAAGTAACAAGAGATAGAGGAAGTGTTAACAATATCAAATAAAGCATGTAAGGATAAATAAAGCATGTAAGAGTAGATTAACAATGAGAGATATAAAATGTTATGACAATTCAATTAAAGGCATGGAAATAGTCTAGATAATCTTACCGGTCAAATACCACATATAGCCTGTGTACCCACTCGTCACTTTGCGTACACGGCTTTCACATAATACAAATCGTACAATCAAATATATATATATATATATATATATATATATATATATATATATATATATATATATATATATATATATATATATATATATATATATATATATATATATATATATATATATATATATATATATATATATATATATATATATATATATATATATATATATATATATATATATATATATATATATATTATATAAATATCCAATAATTATCCTCCAAATTATTTACATGATGATTTAATCATCTAAACTTATCATTTATACCAACATGATGTTTTAAATATTTTTTTGTGCATTTGTTTTTATAATTACCTTTGCATTTTTAGGCTAATTGCATATTTTTGCAATAATAGCCTATATTCATGTATAATTATATTATTTATACAAAAAAATAACTTTTTATATTTTTATAATGTTAATTTATTATTTTTAATCATTTTAGGCTAAAAATAATATTTTTGTTATTTATTAATGACTTCTATAAATTATTTCTTTAATAAATATTGGGTATTTAAAACTTAGCCCCACTTTTAAACCTATTTTCAGACCAAACAATGGCCCAAAACACCTAATACACTATCCTAAATAACCCCGGCCCAAACCAATGACTCACTAAATCCCAACCCGGTCGGACCCGCTATATTTAACCCGCCCCATTCACGCTTTAAATCCTGGCCGTTGATCTTGAGAGATCAACGGCCCCTGTTTAATCCCCCTTCTTAATTAACCAATCACCCTAAACCTAACCCCATTTCTCCTTTGCCTGCCGCCTCTGTATCCTCTCATCTCCCTTCTCCCCCTCTCAAGAACCCTAGTTGCCGCCCCTAAATCTTCTCCTAATCCCACCTAATATGGGATTCTATGGCTATTACTTACCATACTCGACCCCTTTCTGGTACTGCTACTCTCCTATAGTTCTTGCCTAAACATGGCAAGCAGATCTCCTCAAAATCAAATTTAAATCAGTTCAAATCCCTATTTTTTGAATGTTATTCCGTCTATGTTCATCCTATGCTACTGTGAGTTCGAACATTTGTTTATATTCTGTTGATTCTTACTTACCCTAAAATTAGGGTTTCATATCTCTTTAGATAGAACAAAAATTGGTTCGATTCTTTGATTTTAAGCGATGTTTATGTTTATATTCATTTGATTCTATGCAACGTTTGATTTTTTATTTTTTAGATTCTGCCGATTTTTTGTACTTTCCTGAAAATTAGGGTTTTGAAATTTCTCTCTTTTCCTTTCTGATTTCGATTGCATGTGATGTTCTTTCCTTTCTAGTGTTTTATTGACACTTTTACTTATTTACTTGTTCAAATCTTTGTCACTATATAAACCCCTCCCCATTACCCTTTTAAAAAAAAGGGGAGGGGGGGGGGGGTTTCGCTAGAATTTCACTAAATATATAAAGCTTTACTCAGTCATTCTTCATTATCTCGTTCTATACTTTGATTTTGGCCGGCTGAAAGTCAAGGCCACTAAATTCTGGGTTTTTTCTTCTCGTAGATATTCAGAATATTGTAGACTTTTGTTCTTTCTTGTATTTTCGTTTAACTGGTAAGTTACTTGCCCTTTGCAATTTCATCCTTATGCGTCTCTGATTTGCATGTGTTCTTATTTCTGAAATCCATGGCTTAATATGTTTCTGGGTTACTTTTAAGCACAACTCTGTTAACTTTACACGCGCTTTAAGTCTCTTTAGCATTTAACTACTCCTAATGCTGCTAGTTCTGAGATTATCTATGCCTAACTGGGTAATCTGAATCTTCCTAAGATTATTTAGCTAGTGTATTGACGCCTGAATGTTCATGAATCTGTTTACTTACTTTGTCCTAAATCTCCGTAATGAATGCCTCTCATTTGTAGTAACCGGTGTTAAGACTTTCATTGTTAATTATAATTTGCCTCTCTGCCATTGTGTCAGTCAGCATGCTCACTCGATCCCATACCTATTTAGTGTTTGCTTGTGATTTAGAACAGTTATCTCAGCCTGTTTCAATTGTTGTTTTCTGATATTAGGATGAATCTTTGATACAACTGGACCTTCTTTAGTTAATTAGTCTACTATGTCAATAACCGAATGCCTACATCTACTATTTGATATGAATTTACTTTCCACTCTATTCTGAATCTCTGTAATGATATTCTTGCATATGTTATGTGTCCTAATGATCTTGCCTCTCTGATAACACGTCCCTCAGTATGTCTTTGACCCACTTGATGCCCTGTTCCTTCTGTGATTATTTGGCTCATCACAATGCGCATTCTCCATCATGTCTAAATGATGTCTTGTTTCTCGATAATGATACTAGGATGTATACTTAGCATAATTTCCAACCATATTTCAACTGGTTTAGTATTGTGCATATGTGCATAATAATCTTTGTCAATCCTGCAAACTTGTTCTTTCCCTAACTCTTTCAATATGTAATTCCCTATGTGCTAAGTGTTAAACCTGCTAAGTTTGTGACTTGTTCAATTATTTGCTCTATATGCTCAATTTGGTCATGTCTGTTTAAATTATAAGTGTCCCTCAATCCCTGTCTCTCAACCTTGGTCCACTCTCTTTCACTTGATAGTTGGGCTCTTTTTTGCATTTCTCATTCTTAGCCGGCTGAAAGCCAAGGCCATTTAGGTTCTAGCATTTGACCTCCCTAGTGTGAGCACTGCTCGGGGTCCGATTGATACCCTTGTGAACTCTGACACACTAGGACTTGGTCCCTAGTCATTCTCTGATTTTCCTCTATCAACCTCCCTAGTGTGAGCACTATCCTGGGTTCTTGAAGCCCTTCAGAACTCTGGCACACTATGGTCATGGTTCTAATTGCTCAACTCTGTTTTCACCTACTGCCTAAATTAACTGGTTTCTGGCTGCTTTATGTATATAAAGATATGACTTCTAGATTGTTGTAAAACTATGTGGACTTGAGGTTGAAGGCCTGGCCTGGCTGGGTATATCTTTAGGCCTGCTGTAGGCTCACTATAGTTATTTTACTCTATAATTTATGCCATTCATTGTGTCTGTAATAATGTTGAATAACAATTGGGGTATTAGTAAAACTGGGAAAATGGGGTTTATCTTAATACTTGCAGAGAAATGGGTAGAGATCCTGCCTATAGGTGCTCTACTTTGCTCAAATGTGTTATTATGCTCAAATGTGTTCAGTTATTATGTGCTAGAAATCCTGCCTATAGGTTCTTTACTTTGCTCAAATGTGTTATTATGCTCAAATGTGTTCAGTTATTATGCATTAGAAATCCTGCCTATAGGTTCTCTACTTTGCTCAAATGTGTTATGCTTTTACCTGTTAGCAACCATGCCTATAGGATATTTAGTGACCAATATCTCAATGTGCACATGCATTAGGCCGTATATGATCCTGTTAATTTGCATGCTACCTAATCTGCAATTTAGATACCATGCCTATAGGATCTAAAATTAGTCTTAATTATTGATTATAGAAATCATGCCTATAGGATCTAAATTAGTCTTAATTATTATCATGCTCGTTTCTTTCAAGTGCTAATGTTGAACTTTCAATACTGTTTCATTGCCACTATTAGAAAGCATGCCTATAGGAGCAAACTGAGTAATTCTGGGTATCTTCAATAGTTATCACTGCCAACTACTGCGTAAATCACCTAGATGTCATGTCTATAGGTTTAATCGCTTATAATATGTAATTAGTAGGCAACTGCGTAGTCACTTAGAAATTGTATCTAAGGTAGCATCTTGCATCAGAAACTGCCTGTATGTTTGAATCCCAAGGTCACATAGAAACCATGTCTATAGGGCTTAATGTCTTTTACTCATCTCAATTCTAAAACTCTCAAACGCCTGACTTGTTTGGGTGCATTTGTTGCCTAAGTGTGGAGGCTAACTTGAGCCCTTATTTGTTTATACATGAAACTCCAATTTATTTTGTATGTCACCTAGTTTTCTCATTTTTAAGCAACCTAAGTTAAGTTTAGAACCACCCAAGATAGGTCCATACGCCTCCTGGACTATAGGTATGGGACGGGTAGTGCATGCATAGGGTACGATTTAAAATCAATTAGTACGCTTTAGGTAAACAACTTAAAGATAGTAATCGGAGAGCAGGAGATAATAGTCTGTGCCCGCTGAATAATACTAGTAACACCCCACCTCGAGGGAGTTACGAAGTATTATTTATGTTGCACGGGGTGATCCTTTAGGGTAAAAAACTTAGGGACCCCCCCCCCCACCTTGCCTTAAAATTAATTATTTTGTTTATTTGCCCAATTTTGTCCTTTCTCTTTATTTGGACTAATTCATATAATTCGAATTCGGCTGGGACCCACAGTTGTGGACCTCGAGGAGTGTCTAACACCTTCTCCTCAAGGTAATTTAAGCCCTTACCCGATCTTTGGTGACACAGACTAGTTAAAAACAGAGTTATTGGCAAATAGGTGCCCTAACGCACCTTAAAAATCGTTAGGTGGCGACTCTTCTCTTTTAATTACCTCTTTTAAAAGAGTTGTCACGACGTCGAAGACCGCCTTCGCGAGAAAGAAGGGGTGCGACAGCATGGTGACTCCGCTGGGGATATTTTTAGGCTCTTACCATAGCGAAATTGGTCTATATGAACTAGTCTTCTTTGATGAATGTGTTTCCTTGTTCTTTATCGTTACATGAACATCCGGCTTCCATTTTCCATTTTTTATGGCTACATGCACACCTTTTCCCCTATTTTCCCTTTATTTTAATTCGTATTAATTTGCAAATCGCTGCTTAATTCGGTTACAATATGTGTTTTCCTTTAGTCATGTTCACTTGCTCCAAATCATTTTTAAATTTGCTACATCATGTCTCTCCTTACCCCTACCCCTTGCTTGCTTTATTACAATTCTTTCATATTGCGCGAACTAACTTTTTCCTTATTGTTCTTTCTTTTTATGTCTTTACGTTTCATTTAATACTGCATTTACCGTCTTTATCATGCAAAATACTTAACAACATGTTGTTTTATATTTGCATAAAGCATGCTCCACATCATATTCCACATGTGCGTAATTAATACCATAGCGGCGCTTGATGAGTGTCCGCGCTCTTCCTAACTCACCCTTTTAATTTGTAAAGGCTTATTTGCGGTAAAACTAGTCGATCAGCGGTGCAATCGACGGTTTCGTTCCTTCCCCTCTCAAGTTGTCCACTTGAGGGTACCGGTCTAGACTCTTCTAGAAACCCCCACTCTAATATTAACTGTGCATGCATCATGTCTAAACCTAGTATGGGTTAGAACGTTGTCCGCGTAATAATTCTCTAAGGCAAGCCTTGTCCAAAGCCAACTGGGATTTCCTTAAACCCCAATGGGTACAATCATGATATGTGCATTATTTGGAGAAAACGTGCCGATATGCTAATCATTAATGTATAATTAGTTGAATCCGGAGGGGGAAAGGGCTAACTTTATTTGTTTTGCAGAAATGAATCATGAAGTCCCCAAGTTCAGCATGGTTCGAAGTATCCAACCTTTGTTGCTAGATTGGTGGGAAAATCTCTCGCCAGGTGAAAACCATGTGAAAAGAGTTCTCGGGAATTTACCTTCTTTGTTAGATATTCAGCCGAACAGTGTATTAATTGAGGCTGCCACCATGTTCTGGGATGAAAAGAGGGTCGTCTTCCATTTTGGTGATATAGAAATGACTCCCCTTCTAGAGGAAATAGAAGGCTTCACTGGGCTCCCATGGGATAGCCCTGGCTTGTTGGTACTGAAAAACCGTACTTCTCGAGGTTTCCTAAAAATGATGGGTTTCAGGAAAAATGATGAACTAGTCTATCCAAAGAAATCTTACATACCATTCGACTTCCTTTTCGAGCGTTATGGTCACAGTAACTCATATCATCTTTACCATGATGAATTTGCCATCACTTCTTTAGGTTGGACTCACCGCCGGGTTTTTGTATTCATTGTCTGTTTTCTGGGTATGCTGATATTCCCGATACAAGGGGAAAGGATCCACACTCGCCTAGCTATGGTCACTAAGACCCTAATGGAAGGAATTGAGGGGCAAACTTACACTATTGTCCCAATGATCGTGGTTGAGATGTACCGAGCCTTAGACTGTTGCAAAAAGGGATATAGGCATTTCGAGGGTTGTAATCTATTGCTGCAAATATGGTTGTTGGAACACCTTCAGAGAGGACAATACCGTCAAGAATTTTCGCAACGACCATGGAATGACCAAATAGCTTATCAACATCCAAAGAGAATGACTTTTATCCCAGATAGGTTTGCACAACCGGGAAACGATGTGAGTTGGGTACATTTCTTTAGCAATTTGACTGATGACAAGGTACATTGGATGTTCGAGTGGTTCCCTAGCAGTGAATTAATCATCAGGTCGAAAGATATTCCTCATCCAGTGCTAATCGGATTAAGGGAAATCTATCCTTATGCTCCTATCAGAGTCATGAGGCAAGCTGGGAGAAAACAGGTTATACCATGAGATTCCAAAATGGTTCATTACAAAGTAGACTTCCAAGGGAATGTCATTCCATTCAAGTTCGAGGCACAACATATGTAGGATCAAAAGGTTATTGTGGAGAAAGATACCATCGAGCCAGACAGGTGTCATACCGGCAATGTGTCCTTCTACCCATCATGGTTGGTCGATGACATAGAAGGAGAGGTTAAGCCAGGGGTTGATTTAAGAAATAAGGTCATAGACGACGCTGCTGAAGCACAAGTGAAATACAGGAGGTTGCGCAAAAGGGTCTTTCAATCTGAGGCCAGGCATTTGGAACAACATAAAGTGGACATGGAAGCAATCAATGAATGGAGGGGAATCGCTACTAAATCAACAGAAAGGTTGGGGTATTTGGAGCAGGGTTTGATGGAACTTGAGGGAAAGATGATGAAGAGGATCTTAGACTGTCAGAATGCATAGGGCAACGAACGAGGGCATCTAGCAATGGCATATCCGTTGTTGGACGTGTGCGGCCTGTGGAATCTGATTGATGGAGCAAAGAAGGTCAAGCATGGAGAAGGTCCCTCTGGGACCAAATAGATTAGAAATGATGTTTTACTTGCTTTCTAGATTCGTTTTAGACTTTGGTTGTAATAAGGCAAATGCCACCAGTGACTCTTTATAATTATTGTCGTTTTAGTAGATATTTGGTCTATTTATCATATTAATGAAATGGCGCATTTATCGGCATTGAGTTTTCTCCAAAGCTATATGTCGCTAGGCCTACCTCGGGCACGATGAGGTCCCCAAATTAGGATGCGAATTTATAATTCCGCAATACGTGTTTAAATATCGTAAATATCCTTTTAATACTCCTTACTGACTTGTTTACCTTTTGTTTTTCTTCCTTTTTTTGTTTATTCCCATCCCATAAGGTTGGTTCGTGCATACTGGCATCATCAACATATCATACCATATCTAGAGGTCCTCCACTTCCTCCTCCTCCGAGTGATCCCAAGAACAAAGGAAAGGCTAAGATGGACGATATGAGTGGTATCAGGAAACACAATGTTGCGCATGTTGAGAATGTCAAAACTTAAGATGGTTGAAGTACTCCAGCGCAGAATGACTTAGTTTTACGGTTAGAGCAAAAGATGCTGGAGTTACAAGGGGAACTTGAGCAGGTCCATAACTTGGTAAACCTTTCCCCTGAATGTTCCCAACATCAACCAACAAAACGCCCAAAATCCAACACCCCCTCAAAACAAACAAAACCAGCACCCGCAAAATCCTCCCGCACCTCATCAATACACCACACCTCCCTAAAATCCTAATCCTCCACCAGTACCAACTCCTCCACAGCATCATCATCATCTGACCCAGTACCCACAAACTACCACATACCACACTCCTCAGAATGCACCACATCCTACTCCTGACCTACAAAACTCAACCAATGACCATCATTACGCCCAGATTCCCGGAGTCTACCAAAGAAATCCCATATATGTGGAAACCTTACCCTCATACCCTACAACATACCCTATACATACTCTAATCTGCCGAGAAGGACCTACTCATCAAGAACATGGCAGATGAACTCAAGAAACTTACCGGCAGGGTTCAAAGTGTCGAAGGGGGCAAAGGCATTGAGGGTTTGAATTATTAAGATTTGTGTATTAAACCAGATGTAGAACTGGCAGAGGGTTACAAACCTCTTAAGCTTGAAATGTTCAACAGAACTGGTGATCCGAAGGTGCACTTGAGAACATATTATGATAAGCTTGTAGGAGTTGGCAGGGATGAAAGAATCCGCATGAAGTTGTTCATCAGAAGCCTCACTGGAGACGCCCTGTCTTGGTACATCAGTCAGAACCCAAATAAATAGGTTAATTGGGTAAGCATGGCATCGGATTTCATGGACCGATTCAGGTTTGACACAGAAAATGCACCAGACATTTTCTACACTCAAAATCTCAAGAAGAAGCCAACGAAAACTTTCTGCGAGTATGCTACTCGGTGGAGGTCTGAAGCTGCAAAAGTAAGGCAAGGGCTGGAAGAAGAATAGATGAATAAGTTCTTCGTCAGAGCTCAGTATCTGCAATACTACGAAAGATTGATGGCTATTGAAAATCATAAATTTTCTGATATCATCAAGTTGGGAGAGGGAATAGAAGAAGGGATCAAAAGCGGAATGGTAACAAATTTTGAAGCACTCCAAGCCACAAATAAGGCCCTGCAGTCAGGAGGTATCTCCAAGAAGAAAGAAGTAGGTGCAGTAATGGTAGCCCAAGGTCCGAAGTCTCCTCTCACATACCAAACACCTCCACCCACATATCAGCCTTCACCTCCCAGATACCAACAACCTGCCACCACTTACCATACCTATAACACCCAACCCGCATACTACCACTCACCACCAGCCCGCAAAAACTACAAAAAACCTAGACCAAATTGCGACCGTAGACCACCTAGACAATACACCCCAATTGCTGAACCTATAGACCAACTTTATGAGAGACTGAAGGTTGCCGGTTATATCACTCCCATTCCCGCTATTGATATGGAAAACTCTTCCCAGTGGATTAATCCAAATAAGACATGTGCCTATAACTTAGGCATGAAAGGTCATACTATTGATGAGTGTCGTACTTTGAAGGATAAGATTCAGACATTAATTGACACCAAAGTTATACAGGCAAGGGAGGATGCGCCCAATGTCCGTAACAATCCTCTCTCGGATCACAGGGGCGGAAGGATAAACATGATAGAGACCGGTGAAGAATGGGACTCAGAGGGGTCAATTAGACTCATTCAAGAAGGGGATAATCCTGAAACATCTCCAGTCACTCTCACACCTATCATGGTACAAACTCAGGCACCAGTTGAAGTTGAGGTAGCTACACTAACTCTATTTGAGGTTGAAGTAATAACACCCTTCACTGTGATGGTAGCACCTACACCATCTTATAAGTCTAATGCTATATCATGGGATTATATTGCGGAAGCAAGAAGGAAAGGAAAGGCAAAAATGGAAGAAACAGGTGTAGTGCAAGGCATGACCAGAACTGGTAGAATTTATACACCCGAGCATTTGGAAGGAACGAGCAAAGAAGCGGCCTCTAAACCGCCTGTCAGTGAGACTGGCCCATATGATTTTGGAGAAAGGTGCAGACAAGAGAGTATTTTGTGGTTGATCATCTGAACAAAACCCCTGCTCAAATATCAATTTTATCACTACTACAAAACTCTGAGGCACATAGGAATGCCCTGATGAAGGTGTTAAATGAAGCCTATGTACCCAATAACATTACCAGTGAGGAGATGGCTAATATGGTAGGACAAGTGTTGGAAAGCCACAAGATCACTTTTCATAAAGACAAGCTACCACCAGAGGGACTAAGTCACAACAGGGCACTGCATATCACAGTGCAGTTTGAGGATAAGTTCATTGCCAGAGTCCTGATTGATGGGGGTTTGAGTTTTAACATATGTCCACTAACTACTCTGAAAAGATTGGGTAAAGGCCTGCACGAGATACGAGCAGGAAATATGAATGTGAAAGCATTTGATGGGTCTCAAAGGACCACAATTGGGGAAACCAACCTTAGCCTACAGATGGGCCCAACTTGGCTTGATGTTGAGTTTCAAGTGTTGGACATATCTGTTACCTACAACCTATTGTTGAGACGACCTTGGATACATGCCGCTGGGGCCATAGCTTCTACTCTACATCAAGTCGTGAAGTTTGAGTGGAACCATCAGGAAGTGATCATCCATGGGGACGGAAGTAATCCCATTTACACCAGTTAAACTGTTCCGGTCATTGAGAATAGAAGGAAGTTGGGTGGAGAAACATACCATCGCATTGAGCATGTCAACACAATTGAAAAGACAAATGGTGGAACAGTAAGATAGAAGGCATATTGGCATGGACAGGGTATGAGCCTAGCAAAGGTTTCGGTAAGAATCTCCAGGGGATCACCAAACTAATACAACTAAAGCGTCACAACATAACTTTTGGGCTTGGGTATGAATACACCTGGCACAAGTATCAGAATTGGTCACCACCATAGCGTGGTCCTTATTACCCTTTAGAGCAACCAGTACCATATTTGAGCCAGTCATTTCATCAAGCTGACATGATGTGGGAGTCCAAAGAAGATGAAGTTCTAGCTGGTATGAGAAATCTATTTTTGGATGATGAAGACATGGATTGCAGTGCGATAGTTGAGGAGGAGGAGGAGGAAGGCCTCATTATTCAGACCGTGGAGAAGGGAGTTGTTCTCAAGAACTGGACTGCTGCACCATCAAGGGCCCATCGAGTTCCTCGGTAGCCTGGCAATTAGCATCATTTATTTTAAAAGCAATTTTTATGAGCATTTAAGACATTTTCAGTATTTTGTTTTAAGCATGTTTTGTTTTGAAATAATCGCCTGGGTCATCGAGTCGTACCTATTTGATGTTTTCAAGATTTATATAATGCATTCTTGTTTTTAGTATTTATTATTATTCTTTACGTTTTTCTCTACAACATTATTATTACCTATCCCGGTGAACTTACGACTGTGATGTGTAATGAGACAATGCAACATAAGGATAATGATTCAGAGGATCTGGAAGAGGATATAATACCTAAGGAAATTGTCAGAGAAGTGGAAAACTTTGAAAACAAGCCTAAGTCTAATTTGGATGAGACTAAAACAGTTAATCTAGGAGACTCCGAAACAGTCAAGGAAACACGTGTAAGCATTTTCCTGTCACCATTAGAGAAAGAATAATACACTCGTTTCCTGAAGGAATATGAGGATATATTTGCATGGTTCTATGATGATATGACTGGTTTGAGCACGTCCATAGTGGATCATAAACTACTTACCAACCCAATGTGTCCGCCGGTAAAGCAGAATCTCAAAAAGTTCAAGCCAGATATGAGTTTGAAAATCAAAGAAGAAGTCACCAAGCAGATGAAAGCTAAGGTTCTCAGAGTGGTTGAATCCAACTTGGTTGGCTAACATCGTGCCAGTTCCGAAGAAGGATGGGAAAGTCAGAGAATTCGACTATCGGGACCTAAACAAAGCAAGTCCCAAAGATGATTTCCCGTTACCCAACATACACATACTGATCGATAACTGCGCCAAGTATGAACTCCAATCCTTTGTGGATTGCTAAGCGGGATATTATCAGATCTGGATGGATGAAGAGGATGCCGAAAAGATAGCTTTTATTACACCGTGGGGGGTGTACTGCTATAAAATGATGTCGTTTGGTCTGAAGAATGCTGGAGCCACTTATATGAGGGACATGACAACTATTTTCCATGACATGATACATAAAGAGATAAAGGTATATGTGGATGACGTCATCATCAAATCCAATAGCAGACTTGAGGAAATTCTTTGATCGGCTTCGGAGGTACAATTTGAAATTGAATCCCGCAAAATGTGCCTTCGGGGTCCTAGCAGGAAAGTAATTAGGATTCATCGTCAGCCACCGAAGAATTGAGCTAGACCCATCAAAGGTCAAGGGTATCCAGGATTTGCCACCTCCAAAGAAAACGAATGACGTGATGACTTTCTTGGGACGTCTTAATTACATCATCCGCTTCATAGCACAATCAACTGTGATCTGTGAGCCGATTTTCAAAATGTTAAAGAAAGATGCCGCAACCAGTTGGACTGAAGACTGCCAGGACGCTTATGACAGAATCAAAGAATATTTGTCCACACCGCCAGTCCTGGTCCCGCCAGAACCTGGTAGACCACTGCTATTTTTGAAAATGATATTGAAGAAAAACCTATTAATTTTAATCCTAAACATGATATGTTTCTAGGAATGATGCAAATTATTACTGCTCATAAATGGTACATCAAATGTACTATTCTCATTGATAATAGTTTCTCAATTACAAACATTGCCATGATTGATAGTGGAGCAGATGTTAGCTGCATTCAAGAAGGTTTAGTACCTACGAAATATTTTCAAAAAACTACTCATATGGTTAGATCTGCATCCGGACATGCTTTAGATATAAAGTATAAACTTCCTAATACGGGTATTTGTCAGAATAAAGTCTGCATTCCTCACTTCTTTTTCTTGGTAAAAAACCAATTACACCCTCCAATTATACTTGGAACACCGTTTATTAACGCCGTTTATCCTTTTACTAGCATAGACTCGAAAGGTTTTACTGCTACTTATAAGGATAAAGAGATAAGTTATACTTTTGTTACAGATCCAGTAACTAGAGATATTAATGCTTTAATTGATATGAAGCAAAAACATGTTGATTCTTTACAATTAGAAATGTTTAGTATGAATATATTTGATACTCTGAATTCTACTAAAGTACAGGAAAAAATCAAATTGATTTCCGAGCAGATTGCTATTGATATTTGTGCTGAGCATCCTAGTGCTTTTTGGAATCGAAAAAAGCATATTGTTACTCTTCCATATGAAGATAATTTCACTGAGGATGATATTCCTACTAAATCTCGACCTTGTCAGATGAATGCAGAATTGGTGGAATTTTGCAAAAAAGAGATTGATAGTCTGCTATCAAAGGGTTTGATAAAACCCTCAAAATCTCCTTGGTCTTGTACAGCTTTTTATGTTAATAACGCAGCTGAAAAGGAACGTGGTGTTCCTAGATTAGTCATTAATTATAAGCCCTTGAATAAATATTTGAAATGGGTTAGGTATCCTATTCCTAATAAAAGAGATTTATTGTCTAGATTATATGACGCCAACATATTTTCAAAATTTGATTTAAAATCTGGTTATTGGCAGATTCAAATATTTAAAGAGCATACTTATAGAACTGCTTTTAATGTTCCATTTGGGCAATATGAATGGAATGTTATGCCTTTTGGTTTAAAAATGCCCCTTCAGAATTCCAAAAAATTATGAATGATATTTTCAACCCTTATCTAGACTTCGTCATTGTATATATCGATGACATTTTGGTATTTTCCAAAACACTTGAAATGCATATTAAGCATTTAGATATTTTCAAAAGAATTGTTATACAAAATGGTTTGGTAATCTCAAAACAAAAAATGAGCTTATTTCAAACTAACATTAGATTCCTAGGACATTATATTTGTCAGGGGAAGATTACTCCTATTCAACGATCGATTGATTTTGCCTCAAAATTTCCCGATGTTATTACTGATAGAACTCAGTTACAAAGATTTTTGGGAAGTTTAAATTATATTTCACCTTTTTATAAAGATCTGTCACGTGATTTAGCCCCCTTATATGATAGGTTAAAAAAGAATTATAAAAGCCCTTGGACTGATAGTCACACTACTTTGGTAAAAAATATTAAACAACGTGTTAAATCTTTACCTTGCTTAACCCTTGCTAATCCTACATGGCAAAAAATTATAGAGACTGATGCGTCTAATATTGGTTATGGAGGGATATTAAAACAGATAAATCCCAATGATAAACATGAATATCTGATTAGATTTTATTCTGGTAAATGGTCTGAAGCCCAGAAAAAATACGCTACTGTGGCACATGAAATGTTAACCATAGTAAAATGTGTTTTAAAATTTCAGGACGACTTATACAATCAAAAGTTTTTGATAAAAACTGACGCACAATCTGTTAAATATATGTTTAATAAAGATTTTAAACATGATGCCTCAAAAATGATATTTGCAAGATGGCAAGCTCAATTAGCCCCTTTTGATTTTGAAATACAATATAAAAAGGGAATTGATAATTCTCTGCCAGATTTCTTATCTCGTGAATATTTACAGGATGGAACCCCCCTGGGGTAGGGGAAGAGGTAGAGGTTGGGGAAGATCATCCCCACAGTCCAAAGGAAGGTCATCACCTTCGGGATCGTCATACGGATCCTCATCAAACTCCCCAGTTATACAAATGGGAAGAAGGAGTTTAGTCAATGAGAGGATATCTCTCAGAGAAGAATCATCGATTGGACCATCCGTCCATCTGGAAGATATTCCAGAAGATAGTCCGTTATACGCACATTTGCAGGTATATTTGACTGCTCAAAAACAGAAAGATACTTATGTTAAGCAAAGTAATACTTTTGCTTCCATTACTAAAGATGACAATGATGATATCAAGTCATACGAGAAAGTGCCAAAAAGAGAAATGATATTTCTCTTAGAAAATTCTGACATTCAGAGAAAAGAAGAACCATGGAAGATATTCCAAAGGTATTTGATAAATGGGTTATATTATCCGGGTGAGTCATACAAAACCCGTTCCTACTATGAAACGATACTGACCAGTACTGGAAGTGCAGATTTTCAGCACTTTTCTGGGTATAGCACAGACGAGAACGTTTATAACTTCTCGAAGATTATAATTAAACAGATTATATCTGTTGAAGACTGGGGTATATCCACAATGAAGGAAAGGCAGATAAGCCTTAACAAAAATAAAATGAATTTTACTTATTGGGATTATATCCAAGCTTTTGATAAAGTATTATACTACAATAATGATAGACACAAACATACTTGGTTTATAAAAGTATGTGCAAAGATATTTGCAACAACTGTTCCTAATTGGTTTCTAAACTGGTGGTCATACCACGGTCCAACAATAAAGATTTTACCAGATCCATTTCTCATGTTATACAAAGAATGGATAAAAATTTCTCCTTTTATTAACGATTTATACCACGCAGATCATATCTGCTACCCAGAAAAAATTAACCAAATATATTTCTTTCTGGAATTTTCTATCCCTTGGATACACAAATGGAATCCAGAAGTCGGATTCACTGAAGAACAAGTCCCCTGCTTATATAGGACTTTTTACAACAATTTTTGGGACAAGTTAATGAAGAAGGATCCCAAAACAAAGACCTTATATGGTCAAGAGCTCTTGGATTCAATCGAGATGAAGATCCAAGAATATTCCAGTAAACCTCAGAAAGAGGTAATTGATGACAGTTCAGTGAGGCATATTGCCAGAAGGATCTCCTTTCAAGAAGGAGATAAAACAGAGATGATTAACAGTTACTTGGAAGAGGTTAAAAGAAATTTACTGTCTTCCATTAATCAATATGAAAAGTCAGATACGTCAATGCAAAGTGAAACAAGCAACGATGATATTGCTGAAGATTCTCAGCCCATTGAAGCAGAAAGGATATTATCTGAAGAAGACTTACATGATACAGAAGAATTCATCCGCAAATTGAAAAAAGCGGAAAAGAAACCAGCACAGTGAAACAGCTGGACCCCACTCAAACAGTGAAGCCGCCGGACCTACAGCATAGTGAAGCCGCCGGACCCACTCGAACAGTAGATACACTGTTCATCAACAGTAAATACACTGTTTCTACAGTAGAAACACTGTTACAGGGACCCACGGGGACCCACTTTTACTGTTCATAGATTCCTTTTCTTTTTCTATTTATAGAAGTCATTCGTTCATTCTTAAGAGGCAGACGTCAAGACTCCCTCTCTCTAGAACTCTCTCTCTCTCTCTCTAAGTGTAAGTAAAGAGTTAGTTTGAAGTTTGTAGATTGTAATAGAAGAACAAATAAATAAAAGTTTTCAGTTCTTCATCTTCAGGGCCTTGCTTCTTGGCCACAAGGTACATACTTCTGTCTTTCTTAGTTTAGATTTTCTTCTAGTCTCTCCTCTCTGGCCGTGACGATGTCCGGCTAAGAGACTTCATATCTATGTTGAGTATCTAACTTCTCTCCTATATACACTATGAAAGCGACGGCATCTATTAAAATATAAATGAGTTTTATATATAGAGTTTTGACTTGGTGTCAAGATGGTTGGTACAGTCTGATATAACACTACTCTTATTGGCTTTGCCTTAGTGGCTCCGTCTAGCCAGCCGTGAACCTCAGCCCGATAAAGGAGTTAAAAGGGCATCTTCTTTCACGGTTAGAACTGCTAGACACATGGGCTCAATAAAAGTATGTATTATATTATGACAGACCCCTTGCTTGAGTAAAGGTTTTTAACCTTCCATACAGTCATTAAACTATATATAAAATTCAAGTATATTTCAATTCTTATCCTTACTGATTGTGCGGATTACCGCCAGTCTTTAAATATAAGGGTACTGAATTAGCTAGATTAAGAATTCTCAAATATGTTAAAATAGAAATCTTTAACTGGTGGAAACCTTCCAGGCATATAAAAGCCAGATGTTAGGTGTGAAACAAGTCCAGTTCCCGGTCCTAGGTACTTTCATGGTATATATAAGATAGATATGAAATATTCGACATAGATATGTTTCTGAAATATGGATTTAGGAGAAACTAGTATGAAAAATACTAGATTGGAAGAGGTAGATATACCTCAAAACCTTGATTTGTTAAACAAATGGACTATTCCTAAAGTCCCTATTAGAACAATCTATGATTATGGATGGTTTGATAAACTCTCTTCTAAACAACTTATTAAAACAACTGAGCAATCTTTAGCTTTAAGTTCGTCTGAACAGACTATTCGTTTGTTAAACAAACATGATGTAGATATTCATAAACACCAGTATAATTATTTGCATATTGGTATGGTTCAAATTGCTTTTAAGCCTTTAACCCTTAAAGGGTTACCAGAGACATTTTTGGCTGCTCTCAGAGATGCCAGAAATTTGAATTTTAGACAGTCTCTGATGGGTTCTATTGAATCTACTGTCGCCTATGGCCCAGTATATTTTAATACTCAACCCAATTTGCAATTATCTTTATCTGATGTTAATATACTTGATGCATTAACATTAAATGTGAAAACGCATGGTTATAATTATGCGCCTGGTTCTGAACTGATATGTTTATCGTATAGAATATATTTTAAATTACTATCTACGTTAAACCCCAGATGTAAATTATATGATACATCTGATCAGACTATTCTAGTGGAAACGAATTTTGCAAAGTCTAAGGTCACCACGAGAAGACCTATTAAGTGGGAAGAAATTAATTTTCCAACCACATGGACTTTGGATTCGGTTATATCCCCCAGTCAGATAACTGATACTGTTAGTAATACTGAGTATTCTCATATTACTCAAAATCCGGATGGTAGGATTTGCATTCAGTTTGACGATAATAGTTCCACTTATAGTAGACAGTCATTTTCTAATAATAGAATGTTGCCTACTATTAATTCTAGTTATAACAGACATTCCTTTACTAGTCGTAGACTGTTGCCTGATATTCAACACATTTCTCCTGTTGAACCAGTCTATGGACCAGCTAGAAATCGTGCTGCATCTTTACACACAATTTCTACTAAAGTAGGTGATAAACCTGTTGAAAGGGTTAAGATTAACCCCAAAACAAATATTGTTCAGGATAGTGATAATATTTCTGATAAGGATATTCCTTCTGCGTCCGAAATGGATTTTGACCCCAATGATTCTTAATGATTCCACACCAAATTGATTTTAGTCCAGGGTCACAAGCTAGAGGTTATATTCAAAAAGAATTTTTTACTGATAAATGGAACCAGTTTAAAACTTGGTTTTTTGATACTTATAGTAAGGAAGATTTAAACAATATTTCACAAGAGTTTTATGAAACTTGTGCTTTACATAATCAAATTATGTATTTTGTTCCTTGGTTTATAACCACATATTTACCACTTTTTATAAAAGTTTTGGAAAGATCTTATAAAGACGGGAGTGGCAATATTACTAAAGCCATTTACCCTCCTCAATCATCTTTTGTTTTACCTAATAATACAGGTATTACTTTTACTGCATTTCAAAAATTTATTGATGAAGATGTTGCTGCAGTCAGCATCGCAGAAATTAATAAATTAATTTCTCAAAATAATTATTTGAGTTTATATGTTAAAGTTTTGGGTGAAAACGTTAGTTTTCTTAATAAAAAACTTGATGATTTAACAGTCTTGATTAAGGAGATGAATACGAAAAAGACTTTGACTGATATTGCCTCTTCTTCAGGAAGCAAATCAGAACATCAGACTGTTGTTACTCATATTCAAAGACCTCCTGATATTCAGGATTTTAAATTTAAATCTTTTGGAGACTTAGAAGAACTTCTTGATAAAAAGTTATCCGGTTTGAATATCAAACCCATTGATTTATCAAATGATTTTGCTGATAAATTAGATTTTACTTTTGACTATAAAAAGGATGTTTTGTTAGAGTTTAATAAACTCAGAAGTTACCCCAAAAAGAATAGTAAGTTTGCAGATAGCAGATATGCTGATAAACCTAGAATGCAGACTTATTATTACAATCGTCCTACTCCTCAAGATGTTTTAATAGAGGAACGTGATTGGAATCAGACTAATACGTCTTACAGTGGTTCCGAAATTTACGAATGGAATCTTGATGGTTTGACTGATAGGCAGTTAACTATTCTAGTACATAGAATGCTTATGTATGCAACTATCTGTAAAAGTGTAAAAAATACAGATAGGAATATTTGCAGAATGATTGTTGCAGGTTTTACTGGCCAACTTCGTGGCTGGTGGGACAATTATTTGTCTGTCGACGAAAGGGCAATGGTTATTAACGCTAAAGCCGTTGACGAAGGACTTGATAACTTAGGCATGGCCCTAGTGGCAAATAGAGAAGATGCCGTTTATACCCTTATTCTTACTATATTAGAACACTTCAATGGTAGATTTACCAACCAAAATGAAACTGTTCGTACTCTCCTTAATAGCCTTAGATGTAAGACTTTAAGTGAGTTTAGGTGGTATAAAGACACCTTTATGAGTAGAGTGATGGAACTACCAGAAAATAAGTTTGAACATTGGAAAGCTAAGTTCATAGATGGCCTTCCCTCTTTATTTGCCGAAAGAGTTAGAAAGGTTTTAAGAGGTAGTTATGGAGAAATTCCTTATGCAGACTATACCTATGGTAAATTAATAGGAATTTGCACACAGGAAGGATTAAACCTGTGCAATGAATTAAGATTGTCCAGACAACTTAAGATGGATAAGCTTAAAGAAAGAAACCAGTTAGGGGACTTTTGCGCCCAGTTCGGTTTACCCGAGACTTCTACTCATAGGAAAAAGAAACATAAGTATCATAGATACCCCAACCAAGACAGTCCTTATAGGAAAAAGAGATCTAGATATAGATCCAAAGAAGAACGAGAAGCTAAGAAAGCACATCGCAAGTCTACTAGATTTACCAAAAATAGGTCCAAGCGAGATCTTGCTAACATTAAGTGTTATAAGTGTGGTAAATTTGGCCATATAGCTCCAAATTGTAAGCTTCAAAAGCTGAAAACCTTAGGACTAGAAGATGAACTACGTGATAAGGTTTATAGTTTGTTATACACTTCTGGATCGGAATCTGATTATTATTCTGAATCAGAATCCGAAGCTGAAATTGATTTGCTTGATTTATCTGATAGTGATAAAAATATTGATAATACTTGTACAACTTGCGAAGGTGATACATGTACTTGTGATGATGAATTTTATAAATTACAATCACAGTTTCAAGACCTAAACATGAAAACTATTACTTTTGATAATGTAATAGAACTTTTAAAAGAAGTTAATGATGAAAAACTTCGTGAAAAAATTATTAATTTGGCTGCTAGTTCAAGTTCTAATTCAAGTTCTGGTTTTGCAAAACCTTTTGAAAAAGAATTTGAATATTCCCCGCCTTATTCCTTACTAGAGGTTAATAATCGTTTGTTAAACAAAAATGCATCTCCAGCAAGAGATTCTTCTTTCGATGATTTAAAAATTGAAGTTGAAAACTTAAAACGAGAGATCAAATCTCTTAAACAAAATCAAATGATTTGTGATCATAGGATTACTCAGATTGAGAAAATCAATTCTCCAGCTGAGAAATCTAATGATAAAAACAAAGGTATTTTTGAAAATGATATTGAAGAAAAACCTATTAATTTTAATCCTAAACATGATATGTTTCTAGGAATGATGCAAATTATTACTGCTCATAAATGGTACATCAAATGTACTATTCTCATTGATAATAGTTTCTCAATTACAAACATTGCCATGATTGATAGTGGAGCAGATGTTAGCTGCATTCAAGAAGGTTTAGTACCTACGAAATATTTTCAAAAAACTACTCATATGGTTAGATCTGCATCCGGACATGCTTTAGATATAAAGTATAAACTTCCTAATACGGGTATTTGTCAGAATAAAGTCTGTATTCCTCACTTCTTTTTCTTAGTAAAAAACCAGTTATACCCTCCAATTATACTTGGAACACCGTTTATTAACGCCGTTTATCCTTTTACTAGCATAGACTCGAAAGGTTTTACTGCTACTTATAAGGATAAAGAGATAAGTTATACTTTTGTTACAGATCCAGTAACTAGAGATATTAATGCTTTAATTGATATGAAGCAAAAACATGTTGATTCTTTACAATTAGAAATGTTTAGTATGAATATATTTGATACTCTGAATTCTACTAAAGTACAGGAAAAAATCAAATTGATTTCCGAGCAGATTGCTATTGATATTTGTGCTGAGCATCCTAGTGCTTTTTGGAATCGAAAAAAGCATATTGTTACTCTTCCATATGAAGATAATTTCACTGAGGATGATATTCCTACTAAATCTCGACCTTGTCAGATGAATGCAGAATTGGTAGAATTTTGCAAAAAAGAGATTGATAGTCTGCTATCAAAGGGTTTGATAAAACCCTCAAAATCTCCTTGGTCTTGTACAGCTTTTTATGTTAATAACGCAGCTGAAAAGGAACGTGGTGTTCCTAGATTAGTCATTAATTATAAGCCCTTGAATAAATATTTGAAATGGGTTAGGTATCCTATTCCTAATAAAAGAGATTTATTGTCTAGATTATATGACGCCAATATATTTTCAAAATTTGATTTAAAATCTGGTTATTGGCAGATTCAAATATTTAAAGAGCAAACTTATAGAACTGCTTTTAATGTTCCATTTGGGCAATATGAATGGAATGTTATGCCTTTTGGTTTAAAAATGCCCCTTCAGAATTCCAAAAAATTATGAATGATATTTTCAACCCTTATCTAGACTTCGTCATTGTATATATCGATGACATTTTGGTATTTTCCAAAACACTTGAAATGCATATTAAGCATTTAGATATTTTCAAAAGAATTGTTATACAAAATGGTTTGGTAATCTCAAAACAAAAAATGAGCTTATTTCAAACTAACATTCGATTCCTAGGACATTATATTTGTCAGGGGAAGATTACTCCTATTCAACGATCGATTGATTTTGCCTCAAAATTTCCCGATGTTATTACTGATAGAACTCAGTTACAAAGATTTTTGGGAAGTTTAAATTATATTTCACCTTTTTATAAAGATCTGTCACGTGATTTAGCCCCCTTATATGATAGGTTAAAAAAGAATTATAAAAGCCCTTGGACTGATAGTCACACTACTTTGGTAAAAAATATTAAACAACGTGTTAAATCTTTACCTTGCTTAACCCTTGCTAATCCTACATGGCAAAAAATTATAGAGACTGATGCGTCTAATATTGGTTATGGAGGGATATTAAAACAGATAAATCCCAATGATAAACATGAATATCTGATTAGATTTTACTCTGGTAAATGGTCTGAAGCCCAGAGAAAATACGTTACTGTGGCACATGAAATGTTAACCATAGTAAAATGTGTTTTAAAATTTCAGGACGACTTATACAATCAAAAGTTTTTGATAAAAACTGACGCACAATCTGTTAAATATATGTTTAATAAAGATTTTAAACATGATGCCTCAAAAATGATATTTGCAAGATGGCAAGCTCAATTAGCCCCTTTTGATTTTGAAATACAATATAAAAAGGGAATTGATAATTCTCTGCCAGATTTCTTATCTCGTGAATATTTACAGGATGGAACCCCCCTGGGGTAGGGGAAGAGGTAGAGGTTGGGGAAGATCATCCCCACAGTCCAAAGGAAGGTCATCACCTTCGGGATCGTCATACGGATCCTCATCAAACTCCCCAGTTATACAAATGGGAAGAAGGAGTTTAGTCAATGAGAGGATATCTCTCAGAGAAGAATCATCGATTGGACCATCCGTCCATCTGGAAGATATTCCAGAACATAGTCCGTTATACGCACATTTGCAGGCATATTTGACTGCTCAAAAACAGAAAGATACTTCTGTTAAGCAAAGTAATACTTTTGCTTCCATTACTAAAGATGACAATGATGACGAGAAAGTGCCAAAAAGAGAAATGATATTTCTCTTAGAAAATTCTGACATTCAGAGAAAAGAAGAACCATGGAAGATATTCCAAAGGTATTTGATAAATGGGTTATATTATCCGGGCGAGTCATACAAAACCCGTTCCTACTATGAAACGATACTGACCAGTACTGGAAGTGCAGATTTTCAGCACTTTTCTGGATATAGCACAGACAAGAACGTTTATAACTTCTCGAAGATTATAATTAAACAGATAATATCTGTTGAAGACTGGGGTATATCCACAATGAAGGAAAGGCAGATAAGCCTTAACAAAAATAAAATGAATTTTACTTATTGGGATTATATCCAAGCTTTTGATAAAGTATTATACTACAATAATGATAGACACAAACATACTTGGTTTATAAAAGTATGTGCAAAGATATTTGCAACAACTGTTCCTAATTGGTTTCTAAACTGGTGGTCATACCACGGTCCAACAATAAAGATTTTACCAGATCCATTTCTCATGTTATACAAAGAATGGATAAAAATTTCTCCTTTTATTAACAATTTATATCACGCAGATCATATCTGCTACCCAGAAAAAATTAACCAAATATATTTCTTTCTGGAATTTTCTATCCCTTGGATACACAAATGGAATCCAGAAGTCGGATTCACTGAAGAACAAGTCCCCTGCTTATATAGGACTTTTTACAACAATTTTTGGGACAAGTTAATGAAGAAGGATCCCAAAACAAAGACCTTATATGGTCAAGAGCTCTTGGATTCAATCGAGATGAAGATCCAAGAATATTCCAGTAAACCTCAGAAAGAGGTAATTGATGACAGTTCAGTAAGGCATATTGCCAGAAGGATCTCCTTTCAAGAAGGAGATAAAACAGAGATGATTAACAGTTACTTGGAAGAGGTTAAAAGAAATTTACTGTCTTCCATTAATCAATATGAAAAGTCAGATACGTCAATGCAAAGTGAAACAAGCAACGATGATATTGCTGAAGATTCTCAGCCCATTGAAGCAGAAAGGATATTATCTGAAGAAGACTTACGTGATACAGAAGAATTCATCCGCAAATTGAAAAAAGCGAAAAAGAAACCAGCACAGTGAAACAGCTGGACCCCACTCAAACAGTGAAGCCGCCGGACCTACAGCATAGTGAAGCCGCCGGACCCACTCGAACAGTAGATACACTGTTCATCAACAGTAAATACACTGTTTCAACAGTAGAAACACTGTTACAGGGACCCACGGGGACCCACTTTTACTGTTCATAGATTCCTTTTCTTTTTCTATTTATAGAAGTCATTCGTTCATTCTTAGGAGGCAGACGTCAAGACTCCCTCTCTCTAGAACTCTCTCTCTCTCTCTAAGTGTAAGTAAAGAGTTAGTTTGAAGTTTGTAGATTGTAATAGAAGAACAAATAAATAAAAGTTTTCAGTTCTTCATCTTCAGGGCCTTGCTTCTTGGCCACAAGGTACATACTTCTGTCTTTCTTAGTTTAGATTTTCTTCTAGTCTCTCCTCTCTGGCCGTGACGATGTCCGGCTAAGAGACTTCATATCTATGTTGAGTATCTAACTTCTCTCCTATATACACCATGAAAGCGACGGCATCTATTAAAATATAAATGAGTTTTATATATAGAGTTTTGACTTGGTGTCAAGATGGTTGGTACAGTCTGATATAACACTACTCTTATTGGCTTTGCCTTAGTGGCTCCGTCTAGCCAGCCGTGAACCTCAGCCCGATAAAGGAGTTAAAAGGGCATCTTCTTTCACGGTTAGAACTGCTAGACACATGGGCTCAATAAAAGTATGTATTATATTATGACAGACCCCTTGCTTGAGTAAAGGTTTTTAACCTTCCATACAGTCATTAAAC
This sequence comes from Nicotiana tabacum, assembly GCF_000715075.1. NCBI lineage: Eukaryota > Viridiplantae > Streptophyta > Magnoliopsida > Solanales > Solanaceae > Nicotiana > Nicotiana tabacum. The sequence continues at coordinate 81,547,130 of NC_134093.1, forward strand.
TATATATAAAATTTAAGTATATTTCAATTCTTATCCTTACTGATTGTGCGGATTACCGCCAGTCTTTAAATATAAGGGTACTGAATTAGCTAGATTAAGAATTCTCAAATATGTTAAAATAGAAATCTTTAACTGGTGGAAACCTTCCAGGCATATAAAAGCCAGATGTGAGGTGTGAAACAAGTCCAGTTCCCGGTCAAACGGTGATTTCTGTTTTAATTTAATTGAGAAGGCATGGCGGATTACCGCCCGTCACTTGAAACAAGTCCAGTTCCCGGTCAAACGGTGATTTCTGTTTTAATTTAATTGAGAAGGCATGGCGGATTACCGCCCATCACTTGATCCTGTTAAATGGTAACATATTTGAGAATTCTTAATCTAGCTAATTCAGTACCCTTATATTTAAAGACTGGCGGTAATCCGCACAATCAGTAAGGATAAGAATTGAAATATACTTGAATTTTATATATAGTTTAATGACTGTATGGAAGGTTAAAAACCTTTACTCAAGCAAGGGGTCTGTCATAATATAATACATACTTTTATTGAGCCCATGTGTCTAGCAGTTCTAACCGTGAAAGAAGATGCCCTTTTAACTCCTTTATCGGGCTGAGGTTCACGGCTGGCTAGACGGAGCCACTAAGGCAAAGCCAATAAGAGTAGTGTTATATCAGACTGTACCAACCATCTTGACACCAAGTCAAAACTCTATATATAAAACTCATTTATATTTTAATAGATGCCGTCGCTTTCATAGTGTATATAGGAGAGAAGTTAGATACTCAACATAGATATGAAGTCTCTTAGCCGGACATCGTCACGGCCAGAGAGGAGAGACTAGAAGAAAATCTAAACTAAGAAAGACAGAAGTATGTACCTTGTGGCCAAGAAGCAAGGCCCTGAAGATGAAGAACTGAAAACTTTTATTTATTTGTTCTTCTATTACAATCTACAAACTTCAAACTAACTCTTTACTTACACTTAGAGAGAGAGAGAGAGAGTTCTAGAGAGAGGGAGTCTTGACGTCTGCCTCCTAAGAATGAACGAATGACTTCTATAAATAGAAAAAGAAAAGGAATCTATGAACAGTAAAAGTGGGTCCCCGTGGGTCCCTGTAACAGTGTTTCTACTGTTGAAACAGTATATTTACTGTTGATGAACAGTGTATCTACTGTTCGAGTGGGTCCGGCGGCTTCACTATGCTGTAGGTCCGGCGGCTTCACTGTTTGAGTGGGGTCCAGCTGTTTCACTGTGCTGGATTCTTTTCCGCTTTTTTCAATTTGCGGATGAATTCTTCTGTATCACGTAAGTCTTCTTCAGATAATATCCTTTCTGCTTCAATGGGCTGAGAATCTTCAGCAATATCATCGTTGCTTGTTTCACTTTGCATTGACGTATCTGACTTTTCATATTGATTAATGGAAGACAGTAAATTTCTTTTAACCTCTTCCAAGTAACTGTTAATCATCTCTGTTTTATCTCCTTCTTGAAAGGAGATCCTTCTGGCAATATGCCTTACTGAACTGTCATCAATTACCTCTTTCTGAGGTTTACTGGAATATTCTTGGATCTTCATCTCGATTGAATCCAAGAGCTCTTGACCATATAAGGTCTTTATTTTGGGATCCTTCTTCATTAACTTGTCCCAAAAATTGTTGTAAAAAGTCCTATATAAGCAGGGGACTTGTTCTTCAGTGAATCCGACTTCTGGATTCCATTTGTGTATTCAAGGGATAGAAAATTCCAGAAAGAAATATATTTGGTTAATTTTTTCTGGGTAGCAGATATGATCTGCGTGATATAAATTGTTAATAAAAGGAGAAATTTTTATCCATTCTTTGTATAACATGAGAAATGGATCTGGTAAAATCTTTATTGTTGGACCGTGGTATGACCACCAGTTTAGAAACCAATTAGGAACAGTTGTTGCAAATATCTTTGCACATACTTTTATAAACCAAGTATGTTTGTGTCTATCATTATTGTAGTATAATACTTTATCAAAAGCTTGGATATAATCCCAATAAGTAAAATTCATTTTATTTTTGTTAAGGCTTATCTGCCTTTCCTTCATTGTGGATATACCCCAGTCTTCAACAGATATTATCTATTTAATTATAATCTTCGAGAAGTTATAAACGTTCTCGTCTGTGCTATACCCAGAAAAGTGCTGAAAATCTGCACTTCCAGTACTGGTCAGTATCGTTTCATAGTAGGAACGGGTTTTGTATGACTCGCCCGGATAATATAACCCATTTATCAAATACCTTTGGAATATCTTCCATGGTTCTTCTTTTCTCTGAATGTCAGAATTTTCTAAGAGAAATATCATTTCTCTTTTTGGCACTTTCTCGTATGACTTGATATCATCATTGTCATCTTTAGTAATGGAAGCAAAAGTATTACTTTGCTTAACAGAAGTATCTTTCTGTTTTTGAGCAGTCAAATATGCCTGCAAATGTGCGTATAACGGACTATGTTCTGGAATATCTTCCAGATGGACGGATGGTCCAATCGATGATTCTTCTCTGAGAGATATCCTCTCATTGACTAAACTCCTTCTTCCCATTTGTATAACTGGGGAGTTTGATGAGGATCCGTATGACGATCTCGAAGGTGATGACCTTCCTTTGGACTGTGGGGATGATCTTCCCCAACCTCTACCTCTTCCCCTACCCCAGGGGGTTCCATCCTGTAAATATTCACGAGATAAGAAATCTGGCAGAGAATTATCAATTCCCTTTTTATATTGTATTTCAAAATCAAAAGGGGCTAATTGAGCTTGCCATCTTGCAAATATCATTTTTGAGGCATCATGTTTAAAATCTTTATTAAACATATATTTAACAGATTGTGCGTCAGTTTTTATCAAAAACTTTTGATTGTATAAGTCGTCCTGAAATTTTAAAACACATTTTACTATGGTTAACATTTCATGTGCCACAATAGCGTATTTTCTCTGGGCTTCAGACCATTTACCAGAGTAAAATCTAATCAGATATTCATGTTTATCATTGGGATTTATCTGTTTTAATATCCCTCCATAACCAATATTAGACGCATCAGTCTCTATAATTTTTTGCCATGTAGGATTAGCAAGGGTTAAGCAAGGTAAAGATTTAACACGTTGTTTAATATTTTTTACCAAAGTAGTGTGACTATCAGTCCAAGGGCTTTTATAATTCTTTTTTAACCTATCATATAAGGGGGCTAAATCACGTGACAGATCTTTATAAAAAGGTGAAATATAATTTAAACTTCCCAAAAATCTTTGTAACTGAGTTCTATCAGTAATAACATCGGGAAATTTTGAGGCAAAATCAATCGATCGTTGAATAGGAGTAATCTTCCCCTGACAAATATAATGTCCTAGGAATCGAATGTTAGTTTGAAATAAGCTCATTTTTTGTTTTGAGATTACCAAACCATTTTGTATAACAATTCTTTTGAAAATATCTAAATGCTTAATATGCATTTCAAGTGTTTTGGAAAATACCAAAATGTCATCGATATATACAATGACGAAGTCTAGATAAGGGTTGAAAATATCATTCATAATTTTTTGGAATTCTGAAGGGGCATTTTTTAAACCAAAAGGCATAACATTCCATTCATATTGCCCAAATGGAACATTAAAAGCAGTTCTATAAGTTTGCTCTTTAAATATTTGAATCTGCCAATAACCAGATTTTAAATCAAATTTTGAAAATATATTGGCGTCATATAATCTAGACAATAAATCTCTTTTATTAGGAATAGGATACCTAACCCATTTCAAATATTTATTCAAGGGCTTATAATTAATGACTAATCTAGGAACACCACGTTCCTTTTCAGCTGCGTTATTAACATAAAAAGCTGTACAAGACCAAGGAGATTTTGAGGGTTTTATCAAACCCTTTGATAGCAGACTATCAATCTCTTTTTTGCAAAATTCTACCAATTCTGCATTCATCTGACAAGGTCGAGATTTAGTAGGAATATCATCCTCAGTGAAATTATCTTCATATGGAAGAGTAACAATATGCTTTTTTCGATTCCAAAAAGCACTAGGATGCTCAGCACAAATATCAATAGCAATCTGCTCGAAAATCAATTTGATTTTTTCCTGTACTTTAGTAGAATTCAGAGTATCAAATATATTCATACTAAACATTTCTAATTGTAAAGAATCAACATGTTTTTGCTTCATATCAATTAAAGCATTAATATCTCTAGTTACTGGATCTGTAACAAAAGTATAACTTATCTCTTTATCCTTATAAGTAGCAGTAAAACCTTTCGAGTCTATGCTAGTAAAAGGATAAACGGCGTTAATAAACGGTGTTCCAAGTATAATTGGAGGGTATAACTGGTTTTTTACTAAGAAAAAGAAGTGAGGAATACAGACTTTATTCTGACAAATACCCGTATTAGGAAGTTTATACTTTATATCTAAAGCATGTCCGGATGCAGATCTAACCATATGAGTAGTTTTTTGAAAATATTTCGTAGGTACTAAACCTTCTTGAATGCAGCTAACATCTGCTCCACTATCAATCATGGCAATGTTTGTAATTGAGAAACTATTATCAATGAGAATAGTACATTTGATGTACCATTTATGAGCAGTAATAATTTGCATCATTCCTAGAAACATATCATGTTTAGGATTAAAATTAATAGGTTTTTCTTCAATATCATTTTCAAAAATACCTTTGTTTTTATCATTAGATTTCTCAGCTGGAGAATTGATTTTCTCAATCTGAGTAATCCTATGATCACAAATCATTTGATTTTGTTTAAGAGATTTGATCTCTCGTTTTAAGTTTTCAACTTCAATTTTTAAATCATCGAAAGAAGAATCTCTTGCTGGAGATGCATTTTTGTTTAACAAACGGTTATTAACCTCTAGTAAGGAATAAGGCGGGGAATATTCAAATTCTTTTTCAAAAGGTTTTGCAAAACCAGAACTTGAATTAGAACTTGAACTAGCAGCCAAATTAATAATTTTTTCACGAAGTTTTTCATCATTAACTTCTTTTAAAAGTTCTATTACATTATCAGAAGTAATAGTTTTCATGTTTAGGTCTTGAAACTGTGATTGTAATTTATAAAATTCATCATCACAAGTACATGTATCACCTTCGCAAGTTGTACAAGTATTATCAATATTTTTATCACTATCAGATAAATCAAGCAAATCAATTTCAGCTTCGGATTCTGATTCAGAATAATAATCAGATTCCGATCCAGAAGTGTATAACAAACTATAAACCTTATCACGTAGTTCATCTTCTAGTCCTAAGATTTTCAGCTTTTGAAGCTTACAATTTGGAGCTATATGGCCAAATTTACCACACTTATAACACTTAATGTCAGCAAGATCTCGCTTAGACCTATTTTTGGTAAATCTAGTAGACTTGCGATGTGCTTTCTTGGCTTCTCGTTCTTCTTTGGATCTATATCTAGATCTCTTTTTCCTATAAGGACTGTCTTGGTTGGGGTATCTATGATACTTATGTTTCTTTTTCCTATGAGTAGAAGTCTCGGGTAAACCGAACTGGGCGCAAAAGTCCCCTAACTGGTTTCTTTCTTTAAGCTTATCCATCTTAAGTTGTCTGGACAATCTTAATTCATTGCACAGGTTTAATCCTTCCTGTGTGCAAATTCCTATTAATTTACCATAGGTATAGTCTGCATAAGGAATTTCTCCATAACTACCTCTTAAAACCTTTCTAACTCTTTCGGCAAATAAAGAGGGAAGGCCATCTATGAACTTAGCTTTCCAATGTTCAAACTTATTTTCTGGTAGTTCCATCACTCTACTCATAAAGGTGTCTTTATACCACCTAAACTCACTTAAAGTCTTACATCTAAGGCTATTAAGGAGAGTACGAACAGTTTCATTTTGGTTGGTAAATCTACCATTGAAGTGTTCTAATATAGTAAGAATAAGGGTATAAACGGCATCTTCTCTATTTGCCACTAGGGCCATGCCTAAGTTATCAAGTCCTTCGTCAATGGCTTTAGCGTTAATAACCATTGCCCTTTCGTCGACAGACAAATAATTGTCCCACCAGCCACGAAGTTGGCCAGTAAAACCTGCAACAATCATTCTGCAAATATTCCTATCTGTATTTTTTACACTTTTACAGATAGTTGCATACATAAGCATTCTATGTACGTCTTACATAGAGGAACGTGATTGGAATCAGACTAATACGTCTTACAGTGGTTCCGAAATTTACGAATGGAATCTTGATGGTTTGACTGATAGGCAGTTAACTATTCTAGTACATAGAATAGTTAACTGCCTATCAGTCACACCTCACATTTACCGATGGTAAATGGTATCAGAGCCTAGGTACTTTCATGGTATATATAAGATAGATATGAAATATTCGACATAGATATGTTTCTGAAATATGGATTTAGGAGAAACTAGTATGAAAAATACTAGATTGGAAGAGGTAGATATACCTCAAAACCTTGATTTGTTAAACAAATGGACTATTCCTAAAGTCCCTATTAGAACAATCTATGATTATGGATGGTTTGATAAACTCTCTTCTAAACAACTTATTAAAACAACTGAGCAATCTTTAGCTTTAAGTTCGTCTGAACAGACTATTCGTTTGTTAAACAAATATGATGTAGATATTCATAAACACCAGTATAATTATTTGCATATTGGTATGGTTCAAATTGCTTTTAAGCCTTTAACCCTTAAAGGGTTACCAGAGACATTTTTGGCTGCTCTCAGAGATGCCAGAAATTTGAATTTTAGACAGTCTCTGATGGGTTCTATTGAATCTACTGTCGCCTATGGCCCAGTATATTTTAATACTCAACCCAATTTGCAATTATCTTTATCTGATGTTAATATACTTGATGCATTAACATTAAATGTGAAAACGCATGGTTATAATTATGCGCCTGGTTCTGAACTGATATGTTTATCGTATAGAATATATTTTAAATTACTATCTACGTTAAACCCCAGATGTAAATTATATGATACATCTGATCAGACTATTCTAGTGGAAACGAATTTTGCAAAGTCTAAGGTCACCACGAGAAGACCTATTAAGTGGGAAGAAATTAATTTTCCAACCACATGGACTTTGGATTCGGTTATATCCCCCAGTCAGATAACTGATACTGTTAGTAATACTGAGTATTCTCATATTACTCAAAATCCGGATGGTAGGATTTGCATTCAGTTTGACGATAATAGTTCCACTTATAGTAGACAGTCATTTTCTAATAATAGAATGTTGCCTACTATTAATTCTAGTTATAACAGACATTCCTTTACTAGTCGTAGACTGTTGCCTGATATTCAACACATTTCTCCTGTTGAACCAGTCTATGGACCAGCTAGAAATCGTGCTGCATCTTTACACACAATTTCTACTAAAGTAGGTGATAAACCTGTTGAAAGGGTTAAGATTAACCCCAAAACAAATATTGTTCAGGATAGTGATAATATTTCTGATAAGGATATTCCTTCTGCGTCCGAAATGGATTTTGACCCCAATGATTCTTAATGATTCCACACCAAATTGATTTTAGTCCAGGGTCACAAGCTAGAGGTTATATTCAAAAAGAATTTTTTACTGATAAATGGAACCAGTTTAAAACTTGGTTTTTTGATACTTATAGTAAGGAAGATTTAAACAATATTTCACAAGAGTTTTATGAAACTTGTGCTTTACATAATCAAATTATGTATTTTGTTCCTTGGTTTATAACCACATATTTACCACTTTTTATAAAAGTTTTGGAAAGATCTTATAAAGACGGGAGTGGCAATATTACTAAAGCCATTTACCCTCCTCAATCATCTTTTGTTTTACCTAATAATACAGGTATTACTTTTACTGCATTTCAAAAATTTATTGATGAAGATGTTGCTGCAGTCAGCATCGCAGAAATTAATAAATTAATTTCTCAAAATAATTATTTGAGTTTATATGTTAAAGTTTTGGGTGAAAACGTTAGTTTTCTTAATAAAAAACTTGATGATTTAACAGTCTTGATTAAGGAGATGAATACGAAAAAGACTTTGACTGATATTGCCTCTTCTTCAGGAAGCAAATCAGAACCTCAGATTGTTGTTACTCATATTCAAAGACCTCCTGATATTCAGGATTTTAAATTTAAATCTTTTGGAGACTTAGAAGAACTTCTTGATAAAAAGTTATCCGGTTTGAATATCAAACCCATTGATTTATCAAATGATTTTGCTGATAAATTAGATTCTACTTTTGACTATAAAAAGGATGTTTTGTCAGAGTTTAATAAACTCAGAAGTTACCCCAAAAAGAATAGTAAGTTTGCAGATAGCAGATATGCTGATAAACCTAGAATGCAGACTTATTATTACAATCGTCCTACTCCTCAAGATGTTTTAATAGAGGAACGTGATTGGAATCAGACTAATACGTCTTACAGTGGTTCCGAAATTTACGAATGGAATCTTGATGGTTTGACTGATAGGCAGTTAACTATTCTAGTACATAGAATGCTTATGTATGCAACTATCTGTAAAAGTGTAAAAAATACAGATAGGAATATTTGCAGAATGATTGTTGCAGGTTTTACTGGCCAACTTCGTGGCTGGTGGGACAATTATTTGTCTGTCGACGAAAGGGCAATGGTTATTAACGCTAAAGCCGTTGACGAAGGACTTGATAACTTAGGCATGGCCCTAGTGGCAAATAGAGAAGATGCCGTTTATACCCTTATTCTTACTATATTAGAACACTTCAATGGTAGATTTACCAACCAAAATGAAACTGTTCGTACTCTCCTTAATAGCCTTAGATGTAAGACTTTAAGTGAGTTTAGGTGGTATAAAGACACCTTTATGAGTAGAGTGATGGAACTACCAGAAAATAAGTTTGAACATTGGAAAGCTAAGTTCATAGATGGCCTTCCCTCTTTATTTGCCGAAAGAGTTAGAAAGGTTTTAAGAGGTAGTTATGGAGAAATTCCTTATGCAGACTATACCTATGGTAAATTAATAGGAATTTGCACACAGGAAGGATTAAACCTGTGCAATGAATTAAGATTGTCCAGACAACTTAAGATGGATAAGCTTAAAGAAAGAAACCAGTTAGGGGACTTTTGCGCCCAGTTCGGTTTACCCGAGACTTCTACTCATAGGAAAAAGAAACATAAGTATCATAGATACCCCAACCAAGACAGTCCTTATAGGAAAAAGAGATCTAGATATAGATCCAAAGAAGAACAAGAAGCCAAGAAAGCACATCGCAAGTCTACTAGATTTACCAAAAATAGGTCCAAGCGAGATCTTGCTAACATTAAGTGTTATAAGTGTGGTAAATTTGGCCATATAGCTCCAAATTGTAAGCTTCAAAAGCTGAAAACCTTAGGACTAGAAGATGAACTACGTGATAAGGTTTATAGTTTGTTATACACTTCTGGATCGGAATCTGATTATTATTCTGAATCAGAATCCGAAGCTGAAATTGATTTGCTTGATTTATCTGATAGTGATAAAAATATTGATAATACTTGTACAACTTGCGAAGGTGATACATGTACTTGTGATGATGAATTTTATAAATTACAATCACAGTTTCAAGACCTAAACATGAAAACTATTACTTCTGATAATGTAATAGAACTTTTAAAAGAAGTTAATGATGAAAAACTTCGTGAAAAAATTATTAATTTGGCTGCTAGTTCAAGTTCTAATTCAAGTTCTGGTTTTGCAAAACCTTTTGAAAAAGAATTTGAATATTCCCCGCCTTATTCCTTACTAGAGGTTAATAACCGTTTGTTAAACAAAAATGCATCTCCAGCAAGAGATTCTTCTTTCGATGATTTAAAAATTGAAGTTGAAAACTTAAAACGAGAGATCAAATCTCTTAAACAAAATCAAATGATTTGTGATCATAGGATTACTCAGATTGAGAAAATCAATTCTCCAGCTGAGAAATCTAATGATAAAAACAAAGGTATTTTTGAAAATGATATTGAAGAAAAACCTATTAATTTTAATCCTAAACATGATATGTTTCTAGGAATGATGCAAATTATTACTGCTCATAAATGGTACATCAAATGTACTATTCTCATTGATAATAGTTTCTCAATTACAAACATTGCCATGATTGATAGTGGAGCAGATGTTAGCTGCATTCAAGAAGGTTTAGTACCTACGAAATATTTTCAAAAAACTACTCATATGGTTAGATCTGCATCCGGACATGCTTTAGATATAAAGTATAAACTTCCTAATACGGGTATTTGTCAGAATAAAGTCTGTATTCCTCACTTCTTTTTCTTAGTAAAAAACCAGTTATACCCTCCAATTATACTTGGAACACCGTTTATTAACGCCGTTTATCCTTTTACTAGCATAGACTCGAAAGGTTTTACTGCTACTTATAAGGATAAAGAGATAAGTTATACTTTTGTTACAGATCCAGTAACTAGAGATATTAATGCTTTAATTGATATGAAGCAAAAACATGTTGATTCTTTACAATTAGAAATGTTTAGTATGAATATATTTGATACTCTGAATTCTACTAAAGTACAGGAAAAAATCAAATTGATTTCCGAGCAGATTGCTATTGATATTTGTGCTGAGCATCCTAGTGCTTTTTGGAATCGAAAAAAGCATATTGTTACTCTTCCATATGAAGATAATTTCACTGAGGATGATATTCCTACTAAATCTCGACCTTGTCAGATGAATGCAGAATTGGTAGAATTTTGCAAAAAAGAGATTGATAGTCTGCTATCAAAGGGTTTGATAAAACCCTCAAAATCTCCTTGGTCTTGTACAACTTTTTATGTTAATAACGCAGCTGAAAAGGAACGTGGTGTTCCTAGATTAGTCATTAATTATAAGCCCTTGAATAAATATTTGAAATGGGTTAGGTATCCTATTCCTAATAAAAGAGATTTATTGTCTAGATTATATGACGCCAATATATTTTCAAAATTTGATTTAAAATCTGGTTATTGGCAGATTCAAATATTTAAAGAGCAAACTTATAGAACTGCTTTTAATGTTCCATTTGGGCAATATGAATGGAATGTTATGCCTTTTGGTTTAAAAAATGCCCCTTCAGAATTCCAAAAAATTATGAATGATATTTTCAACCCTTATCTAGACTTCGTCATTGTATATATCGATGACATTTTGGTATTTTCCAAAACACTTGAAATGCATATTAAGCATTTAGATATTTTCAAAAGAATTGTTATACAAAATGGTTTGGTAATCTCAAAACAAAAAATGAGCTTATTTCAAACTAACATTCGATTCCTAGGACATTATATTTGTCAGGGGAAGATTACTCCTATTCAACGATCGATTGATTTTGCCTCAAAATTTCCCGATGTTATTACTGATAGAACTCAGTTACAAAGATTTTTGGGAAGTTTAAATTATATTTCACTTTTTATAAAGATCTGTCACGTGATTTAGCCCCCTTATATGATAGGTTAAAAAAGAATTATAAAAGCCCTTGGACTGATAGTCATACTACTTTGGTAAAAAATATTAAACAACGTGTTAAATCTTTACCTTGCTTAACCCTTGCTAATCCTACATGGCAAAATATTATAGAGACTGATGCGTCTAATATTGGTTATGGAGGGATATTAAAACAGATAAATCCCAATGATAAACATGAATATCTGATTAGATTTTACTCTGGTAAATGGTCTGAAGCCCAGAGAAAATACGCTACTGTGGCACATGAAATGTTAACCATAGTAAAATGTGTTTTAAAATTTCAGGACGACTTATACAATCAAAAGTTTTTGATAAAAACTGACGCACAATCTGTTAAATATATGTTTAATAAAGATTTTAAACATGATGCCTCAAAAATGATATTTGCAAGATGGCAAGCTCAATTAGCCCCTTTTGATTTTGAAATACAATATAGAAAGGGAATTGATAATTCTCTGCCAGATTTCTTATCTCGTGAATATTTACAGGATGGAACCCCCTGGGGTAGGGGAAGAGGTAGAGGTTGGGGAAGATCATCCCCACAGTCCAAAGGAAGGTCATCACCTTCGGGATCGTCATACGGATCCTCATCAAACTCCCCAGTTATACAAATGGGAAGAAGGAGTTTAGTCAATGAGAGGATATCTCTCAGAGAAGAATCATCGATTGGACCATCCGTCCATCTGGAAGATATTCCAGAACATAGTCCGTTATACGCACATTTGCAGGCATATTTGACTGCTCAAAAACAGAAAGATACTTCTGTTAAGCAAAGTAATACTTTTGCTTCCATTACTAAAGATGACAATGATGATATCAAGTCATACGAGAAAGTGCCAAAAAAAGAAATGATATTTCTCTTAGAAAATTCTGACATTCAGAGAAAAGAAGAACCATGGAAGATATTCCAAAGGTATTTGATAAATGGGTTATATTATCCGGGCGAGTCATACAAAACCCGTTCCTACTATAAAACGATACTGACCAGTACTGGAAGTGCAGATTTTCAGCACTTTTCTGGGTATAGCACAGACGAGAACGTTTATAACTTCTCGAAGATTATAATTAAACAGATAATATCTGTTGAAGACTGGGGTATATCCACAATGAAGGAAAGGCAGATAAGCCTTAACAAAAATAAAATGAATTTTACTTATTGGGATTATATCCAAGCTTTTGATAAAGTATTATACTACAATAATGATAGACACAAACATACTTGGTTTATAAAAGTATGTGCAAAGATATTTGCAACAACTGTTCCTAATTGGTTTCTAAACTGGTGGTCATACCACGGTCCAACAATAAAGATTTTACCAGATCCATTTCTCATGTTATACAAAGAATGGATAAAAATTTCTCCTTTTATTAACAATTTATATCACGCAGATCATATCTGCTACCCAGAAAAAATTAACCAAATATATTTCTTTCTGGAATTTTCTATCCCTTGGATACACAAATGGAATCCAGAAGTCGGATTCACTGAAGAACAAGTCCCCTGCTTATATAGGACTTTTTACAACAATTTTTGGGACAAGTTAATGAAGAAGGATCCCAAAACAAAGACCTTATATGGTCAAGAGCTCTTGGATTCAATCGAGATGAAGATCCAAGAATATTCCAGTAAACCTCAGAAAGAGGTAATTGATGACAGTTCAGTAAGGCATATTGCCAGAAGGATCTCCTTTCAAGAAGGAGATAAAACAGAGATGATTAACAGTTACTTGGAAGAGGTTAAAAGAAATTTACTGTCTTCCATAAATCAATATGAAAAGTCAGATACGTCAATGAAAAGTGAAACAAGCAACGATGATATTGCTGAAGATTCTCAGCCCATTAAAGCAGAAAGGATATTATCTGAAGAAGACTTACGTGATACAGAAGAATTCATCCGCAAATTGAAAAAAGCGGAAAAGAAACCAGCACAGTGAAACAGCTGGACCCCACTCAAACAGTGAAGCCGCCGGACCTACAGCATAGTGAAGCCGCCGGACCCACTCGAACAGTAGATACACTGTTCATCAACAGTAAATACACTGTTTCAACAGTAGAAACACTGTTACAGGGACCCACGGGGACCCACTTTTACTGTTCATAGATTCCTTTTCTTTTTCTATTTATAGAAGTCATTCGTTCATTCTTAAGAGGCAGACGTCAAGACTCCCTCTCTCTAGAACTCTCTCTCTCTCTCTAAGTGTAAGTAAAGAGTTAGTTTGAAGTTTGTAGATTGTAATAGAAGAACAAATAAATAAAAGTTTTCAGTTCTTCATCTTCAGGGCCTTGCTTCTTGGCCACAAGGTACATACTTCTGTCTTTCTTAGTTTAGATTTTCTTCTAGTCTCTCCTCTCTGGCCGTGACGATGTCCGGCTAAGAGACTTCATATCTATGTTGAGTATCTAAATTCTCTCCTATATACACTATGAAAGCGACGGCATCTATTAAAATATAAATGAGTTTTATATATAGAGTTTTGACTTGGTGTCAAGATGGTTGGTACAGTCTGATATAACACTACTCTTATTGGCTTTGCCTTAGTGGCTCCGTCTAGCCAGCCGTGAACCTCAGCCCGATAAAGGAGTTAAAAGGGCATCTTCTTTCACGGTTAGAACTGCTAGACACATGGGCTCAATAAAAGTATGTATTATATTATGACAGACCCCTTGCTTGAGTAAAGGTTTTTAACCTTCCATACAGTCATTAAACTATATATAAAATTCAAGTATATTTCAATTCTTATCCTTACTGATTGTGCGGATTACCGCCAGTCTTTAAATATAAGGGTACTGAATTAGCTAGATTAAGAATTCTCAAATATGTTAAAATAGAAATCTTTAACTGGTGGAAACCTTCCAGGCATATAAAAGCCAGATGTGAGGTGTGAAACAAGTCCAGTTCCCGGTCAAACGGTGATTTCTGTTTTAATTTAATTGAGAAGGCATGGCGGATTACCGCCCGCCACTTGATCCTGTTAAATGGTATCAGAGCCTAGGTACTTTCATGGTATATATAAGATAGATATGAAATATTCGACATAGATATGTTTCTGAAATATGGATTTAGGAGAAACTAGTATGAAAAATACTAGATTGGAAGAGGTAGATATACCTCAAAACCTTGATTTGTTAAACAAATGGACTATTCCTAAAGTCCCTATTAGAACAATCTATGATTATGGATGGTTTGATAAACTCTCTTCTAAACAACTTATTAAAACAACTGAGCAATCTTTAGCTTTAAGTTCGTCTGAACAGACTATTCGTTTGTTAAACAAACATGATGTAGATATTCATAAACACCAGTATAATTATTTGCATATTGGTATGGTTCAAATTGCTTTTAAGCCTTTAACCCTTAAAGGGTTACCAGAGACATTTTTGGCTGCTCTCAGAGATGCCAGAAATTTGAATTTTAGACAGTCTCTGATGGGTTCTATTGAATCTACTGTCGCCTATGGCCCAGTATATTTTAATACTCAACCCAATTTGCAATTATCTTTATCTGATGTTAATATACTTGATGCATTAACATTAAATGTGAAAACGCATGGTTATAATTATGCGCCTGGTTCTGAACTGATATGTTTATCGTATAGAATATATTTTAAATTACTATCTACGTTAAACCCCAGATGTAAATTATATGATACATCTGATCAGACTATTCTAGTGGAAACGAATTTTGCAAAGTCTAAGGTCACCACGAGAAGACCTATTAAGTGGGAAGAAATTAATTTTCCAACCACATGGACTTTGGATTCGGTTATATCCCCCAGTCAGATAACTGATACTGTTAGTAATACTGAGTATTCTCATATTACTCAAAATCCGGATGGTAGGATTTGCATTCAGTTTGACGATAATAGTTCCACTTATAGTAGACAGTCATTTTCTAATAATAGAATGTTGCCTACTATTAATTCTAGTTATAACAGACATTCCTTTACTAGTCGTAGACTGTTGCCTGATATTCAACACATTTCTCCTGTTGAACCAGTCTATGGACCAGCTAGAAATCGTGCTGCATCTTTACACACAATTTCTACTAAAGTAGGTGATAAACCTGTTGAAAGGGTTAAGATTAACCCCAAAACAAATATTGTTCAGGATAGTGATAATATTTCTGATAAGGATATTCCTTCTGCGTCCGAAATGGATTTTGACCCCAATGATTCTTAATGATTCCACACCAAATTGATTTTAGTCCAGGGTCACAAGCTAGAGGTTATATTCAAAAAGAATTTTTTACTGATAAATGGAACCAGTTTAAAACTTGGTTTTTTGATACTTATAGTAAGGAAGATTTAAACAATATTTCACAAGAGTTTTATGAAACTTGTGCTTTACATAATCAAATTATGTATTTTGTTCCTTGGTTTATAACCACATATTTACCACTTTTTATAAAAGTTTTGGAAAGATCTTATAAAGACGGGAGTGGCAATATTACTAAAGCCATTTACCCTCCTCAATCATCTTTTGTTTTACCTAATAATACAGGTATTACTTTTACTGCATTTCAAAAATTTATTGATGAAGATGTTGCTGCAGTCAGCATCGCAGAAATTAATAAATTAATTTCTCAAAATAATTATTTGAGTTTATATGTTAAAGTTTTGGGTGAAAACGTTAGTTTTCTTAATAAAAAACTTGATGATTTAACAGTCTTGATTAAGGAGATGAATACGAAAAAGACTTTGACTGATATTGCCTCTTCTTCAGGAAGCAAATCAGAACCTCAGATTGTTGTTACTCATATTCAAAGACCTCCTGATATTCAGGATTTTAAATTTAAATCTTTTGGAGACTTAGAAGAACTTCTTGATAAAAAGTTATCCGGTTTGAATATCAAACCCATTGATTTATCAAATGATTTTGCTGATAAATTAGATTCTACTTTTGACTATAAAAAGGATGTTTTGTCAGAGTTTAATAAACTCAGAAGTTACCCCAAAAAGAATAGTAAGTTTGCAGATAGCAGATATGCTGATAAACCTAGAATGCAGACTTATTATTACAATCGTCCTACTCCTCAAGATGTTTTAATAGAGGAACGTGATTGGAATCAGACTAATACGTCTTACAGTGGTTCCGAAATTTACGAATGGAATCTTGATGGTTTGACTGATAGGCAGTTAACTATTCTAGTACATAGAATGCTTAACTGCCTATCAGTCACACCTCACATTTACCGATGGTAAATGGTATCAGAGCCTAGGTACTTTCATGGTATATATAAGATAGATATGAAATATTCGACATAGATATGTTTCTGAAATATGGATTTAGGAGAAACTAGTATGAAAAATACTAGATTGGAAGAGGTAGATATACCTCAAAACCTTGATTTGTTAAACAAATGGACTATTCCTAAAGTCCATATTAGAACAATCTATGATTATGGATGGTTTGATAAACTCTCTTCTAAACAACTTATTAAAACAACTGAGCAATCTTTAGCTTTGAATTCGTCTGAACAGATATATATATATATATATATATATATATATATATATATATATATATATATATATGCTATATTATATAAGCTATATATATATATATATATATATACTATACTATACTATATATACATCTTATATATAGTATATAAGATGTATATATAGCTTATCAAATATAGCTTATATATATACTATACTATATACATTTAATATATATACCATACTATATATACATTTAATATATATACTATACTATATAACTTATCGAATATAGCTTTTATATATATATACATCTTATATCGATATACTATATATATACATCTTATATACTATATATACATCTTATAGCCCACTTAGCCCACTTAGCCCGCGGCCCGGGACCAAACGGTCCCGGGCCGGTCCTTAGAAAATGCCCGTTTAGGCCCGGGCCCGTTTGGACCGGCCCACTTGGCCCGTTTAGGCCCGGGACCGGTCCACTTGCCAGCCCTACTTCGGGATAGGGGTAAGGCCTGCGTATACACTACCCTCCCCAGACCTCATTAGTGGAATTTTATTGGGTTGTTGTTATTGGTGGTGGTCTGTCACTTCATTAAGTCGAAACTAATATCACAATTTGGAAAATTGAGTATTTTATAATTAATTATTTTACAATAATTAGTAGTGTATATGATAATTATAATTTTACTATATTTTATTAAAAAATAATTAAGTTTATTTAATTTAATTTCAAAAGGGATTAAAAGGGTTAAGGCTATAATTATAATTCTCTAATTAAACATAAAGTGGCTATCTTTTAAATTAATTTTGGCCCAAATGCAAGCCCATGTACGAAATACCCAGTCCAAACAACCCCTTCCTCTCAACGTTGGCAATACATGCCACTCTCATTAGACCAATCAGAACCTGCCACGTCACTTGTCTCTCATACTCACACAACAAACACAAACCATCTGGGTCGTCCATTCCATAGATCAACGGCCCACAATTTTATATCCATTTTTTTAAAACACTCAGAAGACTTAATCCCCACCATTGGATCTTAAACTCCCCATAAAAAAATGTTAAATACTTAAAAAAGCAGGACTATTGATCAAAATGATCAACGACCCAAATCCCATCTCTCAAACATAACTCAAATTCGGTCAACCCAATACCCAAAAACCCTAATCATTTTCCTCCTTGACTCCTCCGCCCCCCTTTTCCTTTTTCTCTATTTCGTCTCTCAACTCACAAACCTATCAATCAAATAAACCTTGCACAAATTTGCGCAAGGTCAAAAATCTTGACCCAGAATCATCCTCTTTGCCTTCCCTGTCCGTGAATCCTGCTGGGACTTTCCCTATTTCATCACACGAGTCTGAAATCTTGAGTTCTCTGAACTTAAATACAAACATGAAACTTTAGTCTTCAAAGCCTTCGATGTTGCAGCAAAATCTCACATCCATGATGCATTTCATGATCATTATTCGAAACCAGAGGTCAAATGCAATGACCTCTAGGCCTCTGGTCTTTATCCTATGGTTCCTCACTTGTAACGGCTGTCACACACTTAGGTAAGACTCTCACTTATTTTTTCCCTCCGATTCACTCTGATTTCACTATGATTTCACCCTCCTTTCTATCATCATCATCCATCTTTCGTCATCTTTCACTATTGATTTGAATCTGAAACCCTAGGGCTTCACAACCACTATAAATTGGGGCTTTTAATATTTTCACTAAACACACAAAAAGATATACCTACCAACTACACCTAGCATCTGAGAATTTAATAGTTGTTTGGAAAATTTCGATAAAAGTCGAAGTCCTTGATCAATTTCTGCTTTTCCTTTTCTTTCTGATTCTGAGTGTGATACTGATTTAGAGCTTGGGCTCTTGGCTTTCCTAAAGGATAATTTGAACACTCGTTTGGTTTGCTGCCCCAAAAGAGGTTAGTAAAACCTCGATAATGTTCTTCTTTTACTAGTTTAAATTCCTGAATATAAATTGCTTTACTACTTTTGCTGAATGATATTATTAAACAACGTGTTCACGGTTTTAACTGTTTTTGTATGTTCATGACTGTTAAGTAGATTCTGTGATCATGAACTTTTCTTAAGTTGTTGAAATCAGAATTATAAGTTGATTTTGATATGCATCTTATGATTCATGTCTATTGTTAATGTCACGACCCGAATTTCCCTCCGTAGGACGTTGTGACGGCACCTAGTCTCTAAGACTAGGTAAGCCTAACACTTACTAAATAAATAGAAAAATTCAACCATCGAATGATAAATACGAGATAAAAATCTTATACACAATTACAATTCCCAAAACCGGTAGTACAAGTCATAAGCTCTACTGCGTTTGCTAGCTGTTCGGGATAGAATTAAATAGTATAATGAAAATATCAGAAGGTGACTCCGAGGCATGCGAACGCGACGACAGGTTTACCTTGAGTCTCCACAGCTCGACTAACCAACTAATAATCAACAACAACTGTGGCACCTGGATCTGCACAAAAATGTGCAGAAGCATAGTATGAGTACACCACATCGGTACCCAGTAAGTATCAAGACTAACCTCGGTGGAGTAGTGAGGAGGTACAATCAAGACACCTATCAGACTAAACACATGAACAAGTGTGGAGGTGAACTAACAAAGAAACAATATTAATATAAAGCTAAGTAGAATAAGGAATACAAAATAATGCTTGCAATGATACACTAGTAACAACAATATTTAACAGGAAGCAGTCAGGTAATAGTGCTGTAGAGTAAGCTGAACATAATCCAAGTTCGGTGATACTAAATAAAGGAAAACCAATAGGAACTCAATAAGAACAACCGCTTTCACACCAGATATGTCAAGCATTTCCACGAGGTACCAAACCTCATAATCACAGCTCACGGGTCCGAATTCTTGTACCCTAATCACTTGGCGTCTTGTGCCCACATTACAGCTCATATTTGCAAGGACGACTCACATGCCAATAGAACATTCCTTACATAGAAGGCAAGTAGACAAGAGGACATATAATGGTTAATGACGTTAGGATTCACCTTTTGAAACTGATATGGGTGATTTAACTACGTGTATACTTGTGCAAGTGTTCTATCACAATTCTAGTCGAAAAATAGGAGTAGAGACAATGAATGGCACATAAGAAACCATCACCACGAAATGTATAGTGTAATAAAAGCAGCAATGAAGTTTGAAGCAGCGACCAACGCAACAAGATTAGATACATAGAACTGAGCAAAAAGTGCATCACGGAGGAAAATAATTAGTAGTATGCTAAGGAAGACAACAATCAAAGACAAGTACATACAAAAGGGGAAATGACAACAAGAGCCCTTCCAAGGTACCACCGCGTAGTCTCAAATCGTAAAATGAATCACAACTTTCTTTATATCACCAAGGGAGCCTTTATATTTGGTTTTGAAAATTATTTTTTCCGAAATAGCATCCCGCATTTTAGCCCACCTTATCACACCACATGGTTTGTAGTAGTTTCCCTACTAGCCACGCGTTTCAAGCCCACCTTATCTCACCACATGCGTTTCAACTCCCAGACTATATACCACCGCATGCGTATCAATAATAACAATAATGTGGAAGAAACCTCGTGCAACACAATAACAACCGCATGACTGAAATCTCGTGCAAACACAATAACAACCGCACGACAGAAAACTTGTGCAAACACAATAACAATCCTTTCAACAATAACATGTGTGCCAAAACATAACAACTCAACAAAATAACTTTCACAATATGTGCCCATATGCCACAATATTTCCTCCAAAATAGATTCAATTTCACAACCACACATAGCCCTCGGCTCAACAAAACTGAATACAACAACAACAACATCAACAATAACAATAACACAAGAATATGACAAGTAAATCAACACAAGAACTTCAGAATACAATAGGGATATAATAGTCTCAACAAGAATAGTTCAACACGGGAGAGGTAATGTGTAACAATGATTCCACGAAAGTGCAATAAGACAACAAGAGAGATAACATGAATCAATGAGCCCAAATAAGATTATGTCAACAATGAAAGGGATAACAAATTTCCATTAAGACTAGCAATTATGGAAGAGATAATAATGATTTCAATTAAGGTTAAACAATTACAAAAAGATAATAATGATTTCAATTAAGGTTAAGAAATTACAAAAAGATAATAATGATTTGAATTAAGGTTAAGAGGCAACAACTTTAGTTAAGGAACATAAGAGTTTAATCGGCAATAAGGGTAGAACATGAAGAAATTAATTCCAATTAAGATACGCAAGGGTGAATTTAGTAAATGGGGGATTTAATAAGATACCATGATACTGTTGATTTAAGTGTATACTTGACATGTAGGTATAGAGATGTACTTTCCTCATGCTAACTGGTAATTGTCCTGCTTTATCCATGTTGGGTTTTAAACTGTTATACTTGAAAGCATGCCTAAATTCCTGAATTGAGAACGAGTTGTACTTGATATCATGATTTACTGTTTCTACGGTTTATCCTATATTTTCTGAACTGTTATCGGCTATTGGTACTGGCATTTGATTATTGTTCTAAGCTCGTCACTACTTTCAACTCAAGGTTAGTGTTATTACTTATTGAGTACATTGGGTCGGTTGTACTCATACTACACTCTACACTTCATGTGCATATTCAGGTACAGCAGGCCGTGGTGATTTGCAGGCTATTTGAGTGACTACGAGGTAGCTGCCATACTGTCCGCAGTCCTTGAAGTTCTCTTCGTGTTATCTTTATCTTTACTGTTTCTCATGTTCAGACAGTTGTATTAGAGGATTTATTTCGTACCTTGTTAATCAGTAGTGCTTGTGTACTTGTTGACACCAAATTTTGGGGTTGATTGTAGTAGCATTTTGACTTTATTCTCAGATATTTTATGGTATTCTTCTGTTGTTTTGTTACTAGACCATGTTGTCTCATTTTCATTGTTAATCGTGTGACTCTTGGCTTACCTAGCAAGTTAGGTTAGGTGCCATCAATACTTGTGGAGTTTGGGTCGTGACAACATCCGGACATACGCCTAAGGCCAAAATCACCATACAAAGATATCAGAGCCATCAAAACTCTATTCCGGAGTCGTCTACACAAAAGTCAAACTCCGATCAACTCTTTCAACTTAGACCTTCAACCTTGGGACTAAGTGTCTCATTTCACTCCGAAACATCCCCAAAACCAAACTAACCACCACTACAAGTCACATAACCATAATTAAACATAGAAGAAGCCATAAATGGGGGAAAGGGGCTACAAAACTCTAAATAACTGGCTGGGTCGTTACATTCTCCCCCTCTTAAACAAACGTTCATCCTTGAACGGGTCTAGAATCATACCTGGAATCTCAATTAAGTGTGGATAGATGCTTCGCATCTCCCGCTCAGTCTCCCAAGTAGCCTCCTTGACTGGGTGGCCTCTCCATTGAATTTTCATTGAAGCTATATTCTTTGATCTCAACTTTCAAACCTACTGATCCAAAATGGCCACGATTTCCACATCATAAGTCAGATCCCCATCTAACTAGACCGTGATGAAGTCCAAAACATGAGATGGGTCACCATAATACTTCCAGAGCATAGAAACATGAAACTCTGGGTGAACACCCGATAGACTAGGTGACAATGTAAGCTTGTAGGCCACCTCTCCAATCCCCTCAAGCACCTCAAAAGGGCCAATATACCGAGGGCTCAACTTTCCTTTCTTCCCAAACCTCATTACACCCTTCATGGGCGATACTCTGAGCAATACCTTCTCTCCCACCATATATGCAATATCACAAACCTTCCGATCAGTGTAACTCTTCTATCTAGACTGTGTTGTGCAAAGTCGATCCTGAATCAACTTGACTTTCTCTAAGGCTTCCTG
Source organism: Nicotiana tabacum (assembly GCF_000715075.1). NCBI lineage: Eukaryota > Viridiplantae > Streptophyta > Magnoliopsida > Solanales > Solanaceae > Nicotiana > Nicotiana tabacum. The sequence goes on from NC_134093.1 coordinate 81,569,968, forward strand.
AACCAAATGAGTACCCAACAACCTAGCCCCTCCCGGCTCAAACCAACCCATTGGAGAATGGCACCGCCTACCGTATAAGACCTCATAATGAGCTATCTGAATAATCAATTAGTACCTGTTGTTGTAGGCAAACTCTGGAAGTGGTAGGAACTGATCCCAAGAACCCCCAAAATCCATAACACAAGCACGTAGCATATCCTTTAAGATCTAAATGGTGCGCTCGGACTGTCCGTCCATCTGGGGGTGGAATGCTGTACTCAACTCAACCAGTGTGCCCAACTCTCGCTGCACTGCTCTCCATTACTTCGATGTAAATTGTGTGCCCCGATCTAAAATAATGGACACCGGCACACTGTGAAGACAAACAATCTCGCAGATATAGATCTCAACCAACCGCTTCGAAGAATAGGTAGTCACAACCGAAATGAAATGTGCGGACTTAGCCAACCGGTCAAAAATCACCCAGATAGCATCGAATTTCTTCAAAGTTCGTGGGAGCCCAACAAATAAGTCCACGGTAACATGCTCCCATTTCTACTAAGGAATCTCAAGTCTCTAAATCAAACCGCCCGCCCTCTGATGCACATACTTCACCTGCTGACAGTTCAAGCATCGAGCCACACACTCTACAATATATTTCTTCATTCTCCTCCACCAATAATGTTGCGTCAAATCCTGATACATCTTGGCGGCACTCAGATGAATGAAATACCATGAACTTTGGGCCTATTCAAGAATCAACTCACGTTACCCATCCACATTGGGCACACAAATCTGACCCTGCATCCACAACATTCCATCATTTCCAATAGAAACCTCCTTGGCATCACCTTGTAGTACCGTGTCCTTAAGGACAAGCAAATGAGGGTTGTCATACTAACGCTCATACATAGAAAACCGAGAGACCACGAAAGCTAGAACCCGACTAGGCTCCGAAACATCTAATCTTACAAACTGATTGGCCAAGGCCTGAACATCTGATGCTAGTGGTCTCTCACCAACTGGAATATATGTAGGGAAACCCATACTCATCGCCTTTCTACTCAAGGCATCAACCACCACATTGGCCTTCCTGGGATAATACAAAATGGTGATATCATAGTCTTTTAACAGCTCCAACCATCTCCACTACCTCAAATTTAGATCCTTCTGCTTTAACAAGTGTTCGTGTTCTAGACTCTGATGATCTGTAAATACCTCACAAGACATGCCACAGAGATAATGCCTCCAAATCTTCAATGCATGAACAATGAATGCCAACTCTAAATCATGAACGAGGTAGTTTTTCTCATGGGGCTTCAACTGGCTTGAAGCATAAGTAATCACCCTACCCCTCTGTATCAAAACACACCCTATACCAATCCGAGAAACATCACAATAAACCGTATATGAACCTGATTTTGAAGGCAAAACTAAAACTGGAACCGTGGTCAAGGTAGTCTTGAGCTTCTGAAAGCTCTACTCACACTCATTAGACCACCTGAATGGAGCACCTTTCTGATTCAATCTAGTCAAAGGTGCATCAATGGATGGGAAACCCTCTACAAAACGACGATAATATTCGGCCAAGCCAAGAAAACTCCGAATCTTAGTAGCTGAAGACGGTCTGGGCCAACTCTGAACTGTCTCAATCTTATTTGGATCTACCTTTATACCCTTAATGGACACCACGTGCCCCAAGAATGCCACAGATTTAAGCCAAAACTCACACTTGGAGAATTTAGCATAAAGCTTCTTCTCCCTCAACGTTTGGAGTACAATCCTCAGATACTGCTCATGATTCTTCTGGTTGCGTGAGTACCAGTATATCATCAATGAATATTATGACAAAAGAATCAAGATATGGATGGAATACACTATTCATCAGGTGCATAAATGCTACTGGGGCGTTAGTCAGCCTAAAAGATATCATAAGGAACTCGTAGTGACCATAGCGGGTCCTGAATGTCGTGTTCAGAATATTAGAGTCTCGAATCTTTAACTAGTGATACCCTGACCTCAAATCAATCTTAGAGAGCACTCTAGCGCCCCGAAGCTGGTCAAATAATGCACGGTATTGGGTACTTGTTCTTAATTGTAAATTTTTTCAACTTCCTATAATCAATGCACATCCGCATAGTTCCATCCTTCTTCTTCACAAACAAAATCAGTGCACCCTAAGGCGACACACTAGGCCTAGTGAATCCCTTATCAATTATCTCTAAAGTTGTTCTTTCAATTTCTTCAACTCTGTTGGTGCCATATGATACGGTGGAATAGAGATGGGCTGAGCGCCCGACACCAAGTCAATACCAAAATCAATGTCCATATCGGGTGGAATGACCGGCAAGTCTCCAGGAAACACATTCGGGAAGTCTCTAACTACCGAAACAGACTCAATGGTAAGAATATCAGCACCAACATCCCTCACAAAAGCCAAATATGCCAGACATCCCTTCCCAACCATCTGTTGGGTCTTAAAATATGAAATCACTCTACTGGGAACATAGCCCAGAGAACCTCTCCACTCAACCCTAGGCAATCCCGGCATCGCCAACGTCACAGTCTTAGCGTGACAATCCAGAATAGCGTGACATGGTGACAACCAATCCATGCCTTAAATCACGTCAAAATCAACCATACTAAGAAATAAATGATAACCTCTCTTCTCCAATCCTTAAATAGGCACCACAAATGACTGATATACACGGTCCACAAAAATTGAATCACCCATCGGTGTGGATACATGAACAGGCGTAACTAAGGAATCACGTGGCATATCCAAATAACGAGCAAAGTACAATGATACATATGAATAAGTGGAACCAAGATCAAATAATATAGAAGCATCCTTGTGGCACACTGAAACAATACCTGTGATCACTGTATCTGAAGCAACTACCTCTAGCCTTGCGGGAAATGCATAGCGTCGAGCCTGATACTTGTTTGACCTCCCTCTCCGGGGTGACCTCAACACGTATGACCTCCACCCCGAGCTAGCTGAGCGGGTAGGGTAGCAACTGGTGGAGGGGTCATAGACTGGCCTCCCTGCTACACTGAACCTCTATAGTAACGGGGACAGTCTTCCTCATATGCCCCAACTCTCTACAATCATAACAACCTCGAGCCGGAAATGGCGGTAGGGCCTGCATCGGACCCTAAGAACTAGAATAACCACTAGAAGAAACTGGTATTGACAAACCCTGAACTGATGGAGCATGGGATGAACTCTGAGCTGGGAGGGAACTGAAAGATGACTGACCTGGATGAGCACTGTATGAACCATGACTAGCTGATGCACCACGATGAACCAGACGGGCTATCCAAGCGGGCCTGTAAGGACGACCTTTGTTATGATGGTACTGACCTCTAGATAAGGTACCACTGAAACCACCAAAACTACTAGTCCTCTTGACCTCCCACTCCTCACACTCAAGCCTGCGAACAAACCTCAAACGCCTAGCAATCTCGACCACCTAGTCAAATCTAGCATCCGTCTCGGCCTCTCGGGCCAAACTGTAACGTAGTCCATAGTTGAGGCCATCAATGAAACTCCTGATCCGCTCTCTCTCTGTGGGAACCAACCATATATAATGATGGTCCAAATATGTGAATATCATGTCATACTTGGTCATAGTCATATCTCTATGGCGTAGCTGCTCAAAATCTCTACGCAGCTCCTCCTGCGAGTTTGTGGGACAAACTTCTCTAAAAAGAGAATGGAGAACTCATGCCATGAAAGTGGTACTGCGCCAACTATCCTACTCAACTCATAGGCCTTCCACCATCGGTAGGATACCCCAGTCAGCTGAAAAGGGGTAAATGCAACTCCACTGGTCTCCAAAATACCCGCTGTGCGAGATAACAGTCTAGGAAATCCCGGACATTCTCTGACTCCTTCCCGCTAAACTCTCGAGGCTTAAGCCTCCCAAACCTCTCTTCTGCTCCTCATCACTCATCGGTGGGCCAACCTCGTCCCAAACAGCTACAACCAGCTGGGCTGGTAGTACCCCCGGTGTTTGGAGTCCATGAGCTACCTGCTCTAGAGTACGGGTGGCAGGAGTTTGAGCACCTCCCACGGCCTGAGAAGTGGCTGGAACTGAAACTGCTTGAGTAAGGCTAGTGCATACAGTTAAAATCTTGGCCAAAGCCTCCTGAAGGTCTGGGATCATAATGAGCACAACTAGGGCTGCTTATCGGGCGGATTGGGTGGATATTTACGCTTAACGGTTCGACTTATTAGTTATCGGTTTGTAAATGCACTAATCTGTTAGCCATCCGATAAGATATCGGGCGGATCGATATTGGTTTAGAGATTATCAGGCGGTTATCGGGCGGCTTATCGGCTAAATCAAATAAACAATGAGTACATATACCACTTGATATTAAATCACTAAATTTAAACCTTGAATTCAACCCGTTTATGTTACACTATAATGCCCGAAATATTCAAATCATTTCCAGAAATCGCTAACTGCTACTTTGTCATAACCTTCTAAAGAACTCTTTAGTAATAAAAATAATTGGAGGAGACAACCTTTTTGGTTTCTAAACCATTTGAAACCATTTGAAAGGAGAGAGTAGAGACTGGCGAGAATGTTGCTGCTGAGTGCTGACTGCTTAGGGAAATTAGAAATTAGGGATTTAGGGTTTCAAATAATGGAAGAGATATTTAATATACATAGGGATAGAAATATAAATATAAAAATTCTTAACGGGTTAACGATTTATCTGATAAGAAAATTGAATAATCTGCCCCCAAACCGATAAGCCGTTAATTATAAAACTTCAATCCATTTAGCAACCGTTAATCCGATAACCCGATACCAATAAGCCAATTTTACGGTTCGGTTTTCGGTTACGGTTCGGTTTTGAATGACCCTAGGCACAGTTGGTGCCTGAGTTGGTCCCACTAGCTCAACAACATATGGTATCTGCCCCTCAGCTGGAGCAACTGGTGGCTCCACAGGTGCTGCTCTAGCTGTAGTACGAGCCACACCTGAGCATCTACCGTAGCTCCGGCCTCTCGCAACCCTAGCTGGTGGTACTGGTGGCCGTCCGCCTAATTCGGTCGCATGTGTCCTCACCATCTGTTAGATAATTGAAGAGTCAAGTTTCAAACTTCAGAATTAATAAATTCGCACGATAAGAATGCAAGAAACTGAAGTTTTCTAATAGTTTGGTAGCCTCTCAAAGATAAGTAGAGACATATCCGTACCAATTTTGCAAGACTCTACTAAACTTGCTCGTGACTCGTGAGACCTAAGCAACCTAGTGCTCTGATACCAACTTGTCACGACCTAAAATTCATAAGTCATGATGGCACCTAACCCAACCCGCTAGATAAGCCAACAGTCAAATGATTAACAATGAAAATGAGATAACATGGTATAATAACTCAACATCGGAAGAATACCATAAAATATCTGAGAATAAAGTCAAAATGCTACTACAACCAGCCCCAAAATATGGTGCAATAAGTACACGAGCACTACTGAATAACACGGTGCAAAATAAATCTTCTAATACAACTGTATGAACATGAGAAATAGTAAAGATAAATATAATAGGAAGAGAACTTGAAGGACTAGGGACAGTATGGCAACTAACTCGTAGTCTCCTAAATAGCTGGCATAACTCAAGCCTGAAAATCACCTCGGCCAGATGTACCTGGATCTGCACACGAAGTGCAGAGTGTAGTATGAGTACAATCGACCCAATGTACTCAATAAGTAACAACACTAACCTTGGGTTGAAAGCAGTGATGAGCTCAGAACAACATTCAATTCCAGTACCATTAGCCGATAACAATTCAGAAAATACAGGATAAACCGTAGAAACAATAAATTAATGATATCAAGTACAACTCATTCTCATTTCAGGAATTTAGGCATGCTTTCAAGTATAACAATTTAAAACCTAACACGGATAAAACATGTCAATTACCAGTTAGCATGAGGAAAGTACATCTCTAAGTCATAATACATCATACGGAGCTACTCATGCCCTCAAACCACCAAGCAAAGTGCAAATTATCAAAATGACCATTCGGGTCATTACATTGCCCAACATCAAGCACATATATGAAATATTGTGCTTGCGCCCACTGCTGGCATGTCAGACTCCGGAGGGGCGGATCCTGCCCAATCGCTAATTTATAATCACTTAGCCCAATAATGAGGCCTGGTGCACGAGTCGCCTCAAAACAATAACACTCAGCCCAATATGGACCTGGCGTACGCGTCACCTCAAAAGCAGTACTAGATCGACTCCAAGGCCCAAACTCAGTCATTTACCGTTCAAGTCTCAGATGAACACATCTCAAATATTCAATTAAACAATTTTACCCTTAAGCGATATCAACAACATGTGAGGAATCAAATAAGAAGTACTGAGACAGAGATATCATAAACGAATATAGTATCATGACTGAGAACATGTGTGAAAATAAGGTATATAACTCATAAATAACAAGACTAGCCCTATCAAGTCTCAAACAGTTAGCACATAGCCTAGACATGCGGTCTAATATGATTCACATTTTAAATAATCAAACATGTAGAGGGAACACAGGGATAAAAATAGATATGATAGCAAAACAAGCTCGGTATTAGCCTAAAGGCCTCCCTAAACCATGAACAAACTGGTGCACGCACACACGCCTGTCACCAAGCGTGTACGTCACCCCACATATTTCATATAACATCGTCTTTAAGGTTAAATATCCTCAAATCCAAGTTTAGATGTGTTACTTACCTCAAACCGCACAATTTACAACTCCAACAAGCCCTTCCCATGCGTATCGACCTCTAAACAACTCGAATCTAGTCACAAACAACTCAATATCAATAAATAATGCGGTAGGAAACAACTTCAAACAATAAAGTTTCGATCTTTATCAAAATCGAAAAGTCAACCCCGGGCCCATGCCTTGAAACTCGACAAAATTCACAAAATCTGAACACCCATTCAATTACGAGTCCAACCATACTAAAATCATCTAATTCCGACCTCAAATCGACCTTTAAACCTCCATTTGTCATTTATGAAAAGTTTCCACCAAAATCCCCATTTCTTAACTTTAATTCACTAAATAAACGACAATAACAAGTATGGAATCATGATAAATGAACAAACCCGAGTCAAAAATACTTACCCTGATCCAAGACGCAAAAATCCCTACCAAGATCGCCCAAAACCGAGCTCTACAACTCAAATATGAAAATAATACTCTATCCCTCGATTTGAGATTTTAATATTTGCTGCCCAGTTGTTCTTCTTTGCGATCGTGGAAAGTCCCTCACGATCGCGAAGAACAAAATTCACTTCCCTCCAAAATGGTCTAAGTGAAAGCGTACCATCAAATGCGAACACGATTCTCAGCAACCCAGAACTACGCGATCGCGGACCAAGAAATGCGATCGCAAAGAACAACGCATGCAACTTCCAGACCTCACCTTCCTTCTTCGCGAACGCGTCCCTTCTCCCCCATTTGCGGTGCACCATCAACCAAAGCTCCGCTATCGCATCCTCAAACTCGCGAGCGTGATGAACAACTTCCCACATACACTAAACAACCCTTCACGATCACGGTCTTCTCTTCGCGATCACATATAAGGAAACCAGACACAATAATATTCAGCAGTCCAACAAGTCCAAAATGAGCCGAACATGATCCGAATCACACCCAAGGCCCCAGGGACCCCATCCAAACATACCAACAAGTCCTAAAATATGATACAAATGTAGTCGAACATTCAAATCACATCAAACAACACTGAAATCACGAATCGCACCCCAATTCAAGCCTAATGAACTTATGAAATTCTAACTTTTAAAACTAATATTGAATCATACCATACCAACCCCGATTGAACTCAAATTTTGCACACAAGTCATAAATGATGCAACAGACCTATTCCAACTCTCAAAACTAAAATCCGAACCCGATATCAACAAAGTCAACTCTCGATCAAATTTCTCAACCTTCCAAACCTTCAACTTTTCAACTTTCGCCAATTCAAGCCAAAACTACCTATGGACCTCCAAATCAACATCCGGACATACGCCTAAGTCAAAAATTACCATACAAAGCTATCGAAACCATCAAAGCTCCATTTCAGGGTTGTCTACTCAAAAGTCAAACTCCGGTCAACTCTTTCTACTTAAGCCTTCAACCTTGGGACTAAGTGTCCCATTTCACTCCGAAACATCTCCAGAACCAAACAAACTACCCCGATAAGTCACATAACCATAATTAAATAGAAAACAAGCAATAAATGGGGGAACGAGGCTACAATACTCAGAAAGATCGGCCGAGTTGTTACAATGCAGGAGTAACACATTCAACTTTCACATATTTTTAAACACAATTTATGCTTGTGATGCATAACTTACTGCATCTGTTCTTTGAGTTTAATATAAGATCTATTTTAGCTTGATCTTCCTTACCGAACTGTTTATGTCTGTTGAAATTTATATGCTGCAATTTAACTTTCACATACGGATAAAAGTTGTAAAATTTAATAAGTTGTTTAAAGTTATAACATCTTCTCATTACGATTTTTATGATGATCCGATAAGTCATTTTGAGTACTAGTTATTTCCGTATTTCGAGACCTCTATTAGCTCCATTTAGTGTTTCTTGATTTGTGTGCACAATCCATGTTGTCGCGCCCCATTTTCTCGCGAAAGCTGGTTTCGACGTGTGACAACTCTTTTAAATGGGTATTAAAAGAGTGTGACAACTCTTTAAGGTGCGTTAGGGCACCTATTTGCAAATAACTCTAATTTGACTAGTCTGCGTCATCAAAGATTGGGTAAGAGCTCAAGTTACCTCAAAGAGAAGGTGTTAGGCACTCTTCGAGGTTCACAACTGTGGGTCCCGACCTAAGTTTACACTATGCGGATTATAGGGTTACAATTGTCCTAAGTGATCATATAAGTGAAGGAAGTCATGGAATTTAAAGGTTCTATTTATGAACACGTGCAAAGAAACCGAACAATAATTAGACGAATCAATACAAGTCTTTAGAGGTTATACGGTACAACTTGATTGGTCTATATTTAATAACTAAGTGTGAATAGCAAACATATAAAAAGGTGGGGGTCCAGGGGGTCCTAAGCTTTTTAGCCTAAAGTATCAACCCGTGTAACATAAATAATACTTCGCAACTCCCTTGAGGTAGGGGTTGCTGATGAGCTCAAAATACACTTAAATTATGCTCGCTAGTCAAATATAATATAGTATAATATCATATCTATAGGGATTGGATTTAAATAGTATTATTGTTGTTTCTAGCTTGATTGTTATCTAAGATGATCAACAATGGAGATTTCTATGATTTCTAACCATAATTAACTAAGAATCTAAAGCTATTGACTAGTGACAATTGCAACAAAGGTAAGCAAGGAAGTTATTAATGTGAGAAAATAGGGGTTGATAGGATAGGTGCAACATAATTGTTCGGGATCTAACTCTTGATAATTTACTTCTAATGTTCAAGTGAGTTTCTCGAATTTACTCAATTATTAGTTCAAACGTTCAGCAAAAACCCCTCTCTCGATTAAGTCGTAACCTCACGAGATGAACCAATTTAAGCACGTGAAGATATGCAAGAATGCGTAGTGGATCAGTCTTTAGGAAGACCTCTTCCGATTATTCTCCTAACTAGGTTTAATCAATGATTCAACTAGCCTCTTTCAATTACTAAGAAGAATTAATGAACTCAATCAACAATATAATGCAATGATATCACAAGTTATGCCTCTCTCAATTACGTGAACAAGTGAATATAGATGCAACAGTTAAATCATCCAAAAACGCTTCAATACATAGAACTAGAGTTATAATCCACAAACAATCATCAATACACCAAATACATCAAACCCTAAAGGGAACTACTCCATAGATATGGAGAAATTCATCTCAAATAAAGTTAAAGTATAGGAAAACATAAATTCAATCCAAACTCATATCTTGAGTGAGGAAGGAATGATGAAATCCTTGTGCTCGTGTTCTTCCAAATCCTCCTTAGCCTCCTTAGGTTGAATATGTATCAAAAGTCCAAAAATAACGTTTTCCCATGTATTTATACCAAGTAGGGCCGGGCCTAGACGAAATCACCCCTTTCCCAGCCGAAATAGGACATTTACTTTGTAAACATTGCACAGGCGTGCCGCATGGGGCGACGCGTCATGCAGGGAATTAGTGGGAAAATCCAGAGAGCTGACTTTTTCACTTTGCAAAAATTTTGCACTAGCGCCCCGCTACGCATGGCACAGGGCGGTAGTGCAAATTTCTCAGAGTACGGATTAAACTTCGATTTTTGACGTCCAGACTTGGTCCTCGACCCCCGAACACGATCCTGGCTTAATCCCTTGGGCTTTTACTCAGACTGCAAAGCTCCAAATCGCTCGAATTCATTCCATAACATCTACATAGATCGGAATCACTCCTACAAGGCATAAAACACACAATAAGTGCAAACCACTACCAATTAAAGCTCAAAACAAGTAAAGTGCAGTGAATTAGAGTGCAATAAGAGACTAAAATACGGGATTATAGCCTTCCATCAACACCCCACACTTAAACCATTGCTCGTCCTCGAGCAATCAAACTACACTTCACATAGAACACGACCCTTTTCAACAACTCTCATAACTCATCACACAAAGAATATTTAAAACAGATTAAGTATAATACCGTAACATCCTAGCATCAAAATTTGACTCAAAAACACCATGCATTTTTCACAACCCGCTCACTTACTCTAACACAGAGGTCAACGACATTACCTTTCCTTCGTGAATCAAGTGCCCTCACACAACAATAGAGAGTAGTTCCACACATAATGAAATTTAAGAACAATCAGGAACTCAAGATAGAAAGAATTCACTCACTCTCAGAAGTAACATTCTTATGCCACAAAAGACATGCCATAGGCTTGCCCGTAGTGTACTACTCTACTAATTGAGCTCATTCAGTCAAGGATCAAGTAGGACTTTAATTGGTTGTAATGTAAGCTGCGGGATGGGTGGGATACATTTAGATATAAGAGTGACTACACCTCCCTAAGTACTTTAATATATATATTTTACCTTTCAAAATCCAATACCTATGTCAAACCATAACTCCACCTTCACATCAATATACATTAACTCCCTATTTGTTTAAGCACAAATACATCAAGAGTTACCACTATCAAGATTATTTTTCACAACAACACAACTATTTCCCTTTTTCTTTTCTTATTCAATTCAAGTGACTTTTACTTTATCAAAACAATACACCTTTCTCCTTAATTCAATAGTTTCACTCAAAATCCAAACCAACCACCCCACACTTCAACTTTTACAAAGTTCATAACAAATTTAAGTGCTCACGAGAGGTGAAAAGGTTCAAATAGATGGTCAATTCAAACCAATGAGTAAGGCTTGTAATGTGGTTGCCAAAAAAATAAGATTACAGGCTCAAAGGGGTTAGCTATGATACATAAAAATTGGGTGGGTAAAAGCATATCATTGGCTCAACAAAGAAATGCCTATATCACTTCCAAGACTGAATAAAACTACTATTTTGCTTTGCAAAAATACGAGGCAAGTTCTAGACATCAAATGCAATGCACAGAATAACACAAAACCTCACACCCACATGGCACATAACTCACTCAGGATCGAACTCATCAAGACACTCTAGTCAAAGCAGTTAAGTAAAGTTAGGTTCATACAATTTAAGGTACTTATACAAGAGTCAAAAAATGAGCTTAAGCATCACAACTAAAGCACTTACTATTCTCAAGGTATAATAAAGTTAAGAGATATTGCTTCATATTAGCACTATGACTCAAAATACTTTATTCCTATAAAATAAAAAACTAACTACACCCGGTTCAAGTAAAACCCTTGGAAAAGAACCGCGACACAAAGAAAAACCAAGGGAGAATCGCTACACTACCTAAGAAAGTAAAATAAAATAGAATAAAATAAAACAAAAGACATATTTTTGGATTTTCAAATTTTTTAATTTTTTGCATTTTTTTCGTTCGACTTCAAATCCCTCAAGAAGCCAGTCGACGAAATCCATCGTCGGGAAGAGTCAAAACTAAACAGTTAATTACTAACTATTACATGCCGATAGAATTCAAAGTTATGATTACAGACCATATTGTCTAAGAAAGCAAGAAACAAATCAAACAAAACCAACTGGCAAATAGAAAACAAGTACAAATGCAATCAAATAGGAGCACCCCACACTTAAGAAATTGCATTGTCCCCAATGCAAAATAGTAAAACAAGAGTGAAAAGGTAACTCCCTGAGGCCCATAGCCTTCTCCTCATCAATACCCTCGAAAGTGCGCAGGTACTCTTCATCATCCGAGGGACAAAGTTGGCGTTCTCATCTGGTGGCATCTGTACTCCAGCAGCTAAGCCCAACCACTATTGCGTGATCGCAGAGAGTGGATGGTCCTCCTACAGCTCTGCCAAGTCAACCTCCCCCCGAGTAGCACGAAGGCACATATCAGCAAATAGCAGCTGCAGTGTCTCCTCAACACGAACAAATCTGTGATCTATAGGAAAAATAACAGTGGGGGTGTCTATCACAGTTGTGACATCAAAAGGCTTAAGAGGCCGCAAAATCGGAATCGTCCAATCATAATGGAACTCCTCCTCCATATGGTGGGTTCTCAGGAGCCGCATGATCATAATTGGGAAATATAGGCGGCGGGCCCCAAGTGGTCATACTCGAGACATGTGATCAAGCATAATCTTACCCAGATCAAACTTCATCCGAGTCAAAATAGCATAAATGAGACATACCTTCAACCGGGAGACATTAGTGTCGTTCTGGGTAGGCATGATCTTTGCATTAATCAAACAAAGAACGACTCTGGTGGGACGTTGGGAAATGACACTTCTTCATATACTTGTGGAACTCATTAGCATCTCGCGTCCATGTTGCAGGAGACCCCGCGCCACATAGCTGGCATCTAATATCAGGATAGGGGGCGGACGCAGCAATCTCAAGAACAACTTATGCGAATGCTTCGTGAATCCTATGATCTAATTTATTACCCGGGAAGAAAATGGAATCATCTTGCCTCGCACCTCCACTTCATACACTGCATCTAAACTGGCCTCAGGTTGCCAGTTAGCATAAAACTCCTTAACCATGTTCATGTTCACTGACTCACCGGGACGAAACAAGCTTTCAAAACCCATGTATCTGATGTTGTTGTAAATCCCCGAGTATTTCCTGGCTAGCTTACCATCATCAATGCAAACTTCCGGGTCAGGACTCACCGCCGGAACAAAGGTCCGGTACCACATCCTAGCATGAGCTGGCACAACTCGAATGCCATACTTGCAGCCTGGCACTATATCCGTATCAAGATCAATGCGCTCCTCTTCCTCATCCACTGGGGTGGGGGGAGGTGCTCGCCTACCTCCTCGACGGCTACTAGAGGCAGTTTCTGAGGTACCTGTGTTAGAACGTTTGCTAGGACGGCGAGACATTGTACCTGCACAAGACGAACAATATTAGCCACAACACTTAAAACATAAACAGGACCAAATAGGGTAACCACCCCATACTTATGTTATTGGCATGTTCACAAGTACAATGTATATCGAGGACTCAGACTACCCCATTGAAAGCACACCACGAGTAATCACAACCCACCCGACCACCAACATAACATTATAACAACATGACCATGGACTACACTAGTGTAAAATACAAAATTAAGAAGCTAAACTGGTAATTAAGAATAGAAGAAAAAGAAGTTAGTCTAATTCACTACTAACAAAATTAAGATACAATATAACACTATACAAGCACATAGCATGAATCGGACACCCCATTTAGCACCTAGCAACACATTAGTATGGAGTGATAAATCAATTAGAACTCGAGGCTAACAAATTAAAGTTTCACAACATACGAACATGACCTCCCACCCCACACTTATCATCTGGCATCACATCCCACAAAGCACTTCCCTTCAAAATTAGCAATACTACACAATTTTATGTCACTAAGGCATTTCAACAAACATATTGTGGGCTTACCTTTCACCATCTTATTTCAATTCAAAGTGGGTTAGAATCATCATACAACCATATCAAAAACACCACTCACCACACCCACAACATCACCACATCTTCATAATAGCACCAAGTGTACAAAATTTACACAAACGTCACTAATTTTCGGCCACTTGGCACCCCCCACCAAGATTCAACATAAATTAATTCCAACACCATCAAAACATACCAACAATCACCCCCAATCGTAAGAACAATGAAAATCCCACAAGTTTATGCAAGAAATTCGGCCAAGAGATGAAAATTAACCAAAAAAATTGAAAAATTACCTAGGGTTAGAGATATGAACTAAGCTACCTTAATTACTACTAAAAGAGAAGAGAGGAGAAAAGAAAACTTACCTTGATGAGTGATGGAAGTGGGAGAATTGGAGGTGAAGAACTTTGAAGAAGAAGAAAAAGAATAGGGGATATGGGGGTGAGTTAGAGAGGAGAGGTTTGAGAGAGAATGAGAGTTATGGTGGAAAGTGGAGAAAAACCCGGGGGGGGGGGGGGGGGTAGTCTGTCCCGTTTTTTGCAAAATCATATTTTAATTTTTACTTTTTTAAAATTAAGGGCCAAGATTTTTACACTACCGCGTCACTGGGCGCGACGCCCCATGCAGTGCGGTAATGGGGTTTTCCAAAGAGCCATCTCTAACAGATTTTTCCCGTTTGAACAAGCGCGATGCCCTATGCGGCACGGTAGGCCAACTTTCTCAGAGTCCCAAAAAATTTTCACTTTTTTAGCCTACAGGTCGCACCCCGACTCTATTTTGTACTTATTTTGTGTTCGATTCATGCTCATACATGTTAAAACAATTATCAAAACTCCTAAACTCTAATAATCCTAAATTACCATTATTTAACTAGTCTACAAAAGCAATAAAGAGGGTTAGAAGTAGTTCTGAGTTATATTCATCAGCTTGACTCTGTCACTTAAGCTCATTTGATCACGATGCTGGAGGATTGCTTGTCAAATCTTCCAACAAGGTACTGTTTCAACCTATGCCCATTCACCTTCAAACTTCCATTTCCTGCTTCATCCTATATTTCAATGGCGCCATATGGTGAGATGTGTTTTACCACATACGGACCTGTCCATCTTGATTTGAATTTCTCGGGGAAAAACCTAAGTCTACTATTGTATAGTAAGACTCTGTCCCTTTCATGAAACTCCTTTGGCTTAATCAGCCGATCATGCCACCTCTTTTTCGTTTCCTTAAAGATTCGCGCATTTTCATACGCGTCCAGTCTAAACTCCTCTAATTCGTTCATCTACGCCAACCTGTGTTTACCTGCAAGACTAAGATCAAGATTAATCGTCTTAATTGCTCAATAAGCTTTATGTTCTATCTCAACAGGTAGATGACACGATTTTCCATACACTAATTTGAATGGTGAAGTCCCTATGGTCATTTTGAATGCAGTTCTATATGCCCATAGAGCTTCATCCAACTTTGCAGACCAATCCTTACGAGAAGCACTAACCATCTTTTCAAGAATTTGTTTAAGTTCACGGTTAGCCACTTCAACTTGCCCACTAGTTTGGGCATGGTACGAGGTTCCTGTTTTGTGTATTGCCCCATACTTAGATAACAATGCAACGAACTGTTTGTTCACAAAGTGCGACCCATTGTCACTGATAATCACTCAAGGTGTCCCAAAGCAGGTAAAGATGTTATTCCGTAGGAACTCACACACCACCCTAACATCATTGGTCCTAGTAGGGATTGCTTCAACCCATTTAGAGACATAGTCAATGGCTAGTAGGATATACTCATATGAATAAGACGATGAGAACGGACCCATGAAGTTAATGCCCCGAACGTAAAAAATTTCACATACTAAAATGGAGTTTAGTGGCATCTCATCCCTCTTGCTAATGTTACCTGCCCTTTGACACTTGTCACATACAGCTACATACACCCGTGTGTCTTTGTACAAAGTAGGCCAATAGAAGCCAGCTTCCATGACCTTTGCTGCAATGTGATTTCCACCATAGTGTACTCCAGCTGCTCCATCATGGCAATGAGAAAGAATGCTTGCTATCTCTTCTTCAGGCATACACCTTCGAATCACACCATCTGCACACAGTTTAAATAAGAAAGGGTCATTCCAAAAATAACTTTTTACCTCACCTTGAAGCTTCCTTCTTTGATCACGAGAGAGGTTACGCGACAACCATCCACTAGCCAAAAAGTTGGCTACATCAGCATACCAAGGCGGTCTTTTGGAGACCGCAATAATAGAGAACATCTTCTCATCAGGGAACTCTTCTCTCACGTCAACTGTTTCAACCGGAGGTTTCTCAAGTCGAGATAGATGATTGGCGACTTGATTTTCTGTGCCCTTCCTATCTTTGATCTCCAAGTCAAACTCTTGGAGCAACAACACCTACCGCATCAGACGCGGCTTGGACTCCTTCTTACTCAATAGATATTTTAAGTCTGAGTGATCCGTGTGTACAATCACTTTGCTCCCCACCAGGTATGATCTAAACTTGTCAAAAGTAAAGACCACAACAAAGAACTCTTTCTCAGTAGTGGCATAGTTGACTTGTGCATCATTCAATGTCCTGCTGGCATAGTAAATGGGCCTAAATATTTTCTCTTTTCTTTGCCCCAGAACTGCACCCACAGCTACATCACTGGCATCACACATTATCTCAAATGTATGGCTCCAATCAGGTGTCACCATAATATGAGCACTTACAAGCTTTTCCTTTATCAATTCGAATGCTCTTAAGCACTCCACATTGAAAACAAACTTGACATCTTTTGCTAGCAATGTAGGTAACGATTTGGTAATGCTGGAGAAGTTTTTGATGAACCTCATATGGAGCCCAGCATGTCTCGAGAAACTCCTTATGCTCTTCACCGAAGTTAGTGGAGGGAGCCTAGCAATTACATCCACATTGGCTATGTCAACTTCAATTCCATGTGTAGTTACTTTGTGGCCCATGACAATTCCGTCTTTCACCATGAAGTGACACTTCTCCCAGTTAAGAACCAAGTGCGTGGCTTTGCAACGTTCGAGCACGAGCTCCAAATTCTTCAAGCAGTCCTCAAATTCATCAACAAAGAGGGTGAAATCATCCATGAATACTTCTAGACACTTACCATTTAAATCAGAGAATATAGACACCATGCATCTCTGAAAAGGGGCAGGTGCATTACATAACCCAAACGACATCACAAAAATACCTGACGGGCAAGTGAATGTGGTCTTCTCAACATCTTCTGGGGTAATGGGTATCTAATTGTAGCCTGAGTACCCATCCAAGAAGCAGTAACATCCATGTCCAACCACTTTCTCGAGCATTTGATCAATAAAGAGGAGTGGGAAGTGGTCCTTCCTTGTTGCATCATTCAGCCTTCTATAATCAATGCACATTCTCCACCCAGTGACTGTTCTTGTGGGGATCAATTCATTATCTTCATTTTTCACCACTGTCATGCCCCTTTCTTAGGTACAACTTGTACTGGACTAATCCACTGGCTATCAGAGATGGGAAAAATCACTCCCGCATCTAGCAATTTGATGATATCCTTGTGCACTACCTCCTCCAAATTTTTGTTTAGCTTGCGTTGGGGCTACACCACTGGCTTGCTATTTTCTTCCAACAGAATTTTGTGCATGCAAATGACTGGACTGATTCCTTGAATATCAACTATGCTCCAGTCAATGGCCTTCTTGTGTTTTTTCAGCAGCTCCACCAGCTTTCGATCCTGTGTACCTGTCAAGTCAGCAGAAATAATCGTAGGAAAATTATTAGTTTCAAGAAAAGCATATTTTAAGTGAGTGGGGAGGACTTTCAATTCCACATTAGGCTTAGAAGCCTCCTCTTTTAGTTCCTCCTCATTAACCACTTGATCCTCAGTTTCAAGAGCTTCAGCCTCTTTCTTTATTTCAGGATCTTCATCCTCCACTGTGCTAGACTGAGTAATATACCTCTCTAGAGTATCCCCCACAAGCTTGTCAAACTTGTATTTTTCAGCCAATTCTCCAACAACATCCAGCTTGAAACACGAGTAGGCGGACGCCTCATCACTAGGGTATTTCATCATCCTCTTCATCTGGAACACCACATTTTCGTTGCCCACTCTGAGCATAAGCTTCCCTTCATAGATATCAAGGATAGCTCTGCCTGTACATAAGAATGGTCTCCCTAAAATTAAAGGCACCTCCTTGTTCAGCTCCATATCCACCACAATAAAGTCTATGGGGAACACAAACTTGTCCACCCGCACTAGAATATCCTCAATGATTCCCTCAGGTAGAATGGTGGTTTGATCGGCTAGTTGTAGGGACATTGGCATTGATTTGATCACTCCAAGATCACCTTCTAGTTTCCTGAATACATACAAAGGCATTAGATTTATCGACGCACCAGAATCACAGAGGACCTTGTCAAAATTTTCACTCCCCAACGAGCATGGTATGGTGAAGCTACCTGGGTCCCCACACTTTTGGGGAATTTTATTTTGCAATATGGCACTGCAGTGGGCATTTAGCTTGACCACTATTGTTTCCTCTAATTTTCTCTTGCTAGACAAGATTTCCTTCAAGAACTTTGCATAGGCCGACATCTAACTGAGTACCTATATGAAGGGAATGTTCACATAAAGTTACTTGAGCATCTCCAAGAATCGCCAAAAACATTTGTCAAGTTTCTCCTGCTTCATCTTTTGAGGGAATGGTAGAGCTGGCATATGTCTACTTTCTTCAATCTCCTTTTGTACCCCACTACTTTGGCCTTTTTTCTCTTCACTCTTTTTCTCTGCGGGTGTCTCGGTCTGCTTGTTCAACACCTTGCGTCTAGGTTTCACCACTAGGTTTGCCAATATTTTGCCACTTCTCAAAGATACAACTTTGATTGTTTCCTTTGGGTTCTTTTCAGTGTCAGAGGGAAGAGTCCCAGGAGCCCTCTCAGATAACAGTTCGTATGATATTATTAAACTTGTGTACATATTTGGTTTGGATCCCGAGGGGCTTGGGGTGAATTTTGGATAGGCTACGGACCTTTTTGAACTTAAGAGTTGCTGGTTTTCAACTGTTTCTGATGTTTGGTGCATTGTGCTTTGCAATCGCGAAGGGGAACTTGGGGCTGGGGTGGATTTCTTCTTCGCGAACGCGGGGAACTAGTCGCGAACGCGAAGCAGTGGAGGGCTTACTCTTCGCGAACACGACCTTCCTCATGCGAATGCGAAGAGTTATGGGATTATGGGGGGAGGCAGCTAGTTACTCTACGGGAATGCAGGCTTAGGCTCGTGAATGCGAAGGCAAGGGAGAGCAAGCCTATGCGAACGCGAAGGGTAGCTCGCGAAGGTGAAGAACACCTGAAGCCCCGTGATTTAAACTTTCAAAAGTCAGTATTTTCTTCACTTTTCACCATTTTCAAGTTTGAGCTTGATATAGAGGAGAATTTTAGGAGAATTTGAAGAGGTCTTTTATCCCAACTTCACAGGGTAATAGATTTTAACTTGTTTCATTACATTTCCATAAACACCCATTGATTTTAATCTTTAATCTAAGCTTTTGCATGGTAGAAATTAGGGATTTTGAAAAATTGAGATTTAGACCTCAAATTGAGGCCGGATTTCAAAACTAATCACATAACCGGTCTCGGGGGTGAATGGATAATTGGGTTTTGGTCCGAATCTCGGGTTTTGACCAAGCGGGCTCGGGATTGACTTTTTCCAAAATCATTAAAGATTGTATCTTTTTTACTCGTGGGTAGTTTCTAAAGCCTATTTTGAATTGTTTGAAGTATATTTGGCTAGATTTGATTGGTTTGGAGGCTAATTCTAGAGGAAAAGCCGCGGTTGTGCCTTGATTTGGTTGCAGAGCAAGGTAAGTGTTGTGGTTAACCTTGACTTGAGGGTTTAGGACTTATTGGTTTATTTTCTACGTCTATTATGTGTGGGAACGACATATATGTGAGGTGACGAGTATATATGTGTTGCCATTGGGTTAAAGTATGCGGGTGAAAATTGTCTCTTTGTATTATATTGTTTCATTGACTATGTTCTCCATGCTTAGGTTAGAATATTACTCTTTAATTATTCGCCTCATATTTATTATTTATTTTGAATATGTTTGAAATTTTGAAAGTTGAGTTTGTTATCTTGGCATTGTAATTGAAGTAAAATTGCTTTCCGACTTTCATTTGTTTTTCAGATTTGTGTTGTTTCTGGTGAGAAAGAGTGAAAAGCACGAAGGGTGTTGCCGTGCCTTATTTGCATTCATTATCACGTATTAAGAGGTTGTGGGGATTTAAAGCACGAAGGATGATGTCGTGCCATAGAGTAAAAGCACGAATGGTGATGTTGTGCCATTTTATTTATGATATCACATGGTGAGGACGAGAGTAAAAGCACGAAGAGTGATGCTGTGCGATCTTTATTTCATTGCCTTATTTGATTCCCGGATTGGTGATTTACTTGGTTACATTGCTGTTTATTTTGGGAGATGTTATTTGGTGATTTTGTACTTTCCATTTTTATGATATTTCCCCTTTCGCATGTCCCCTCTTAGTTAATATTTTATTGTTTTACTTGTTATTTTATATATATATATATATATATATCAGAATTTTACGTAGGTGTCTTGTCATAGCCTCATCACTACCTCGCCGATGTTAGGTTCTACACTTACGGAGTACATTGAATCGGTTGTACTCATGGTACACTACTGCACTTCTTGTGCAGATACTGGTATTGGTCCCAGCGGTGTTTAGAGGTGCGTCTGCTCGTATCATATTTGCTTCGAAGACTTGAGGTAGAGTTGCTGGAGTTCACAGACGTTGAAGTCCCCTTCCATTTCCTTTCTTTACTGTTTATCTCATTCGAACAGTTGTATTTATTTCAAACTATACTTATAGACTTCTAGTTGCTTATGTACTGGTAACACCAGACTTCTAGGATTAAATTAGACCATGTTATGTTATGGGTTTATTTCATGTATTTCAGCTTTAATCATCGTTAATAATTTTTGTTATTTAGTTTTGAACTGCTTAATTATTAAATTGGTTAACTAATGTTGGCTTGCCTAGCAAGTGGATGTTAGGCACCATCACGGCCCCGAGGGTGGGATTCAGAGTCTTGACAGTTTTGTAGGATGAAAAGGTATATATAATTATTTTAGAATTAGTTCTATATTTATGTATTTGATTTGCTTATGCAAGATAAGAAGGTGTCGCCTAATTCTTTTGGTATTGGTTCTACATGTATGTATAAATTTCTCATATTAATTGAGGCAACTTGTCTATATGTGAATGAGAAGCCTTTTATTTGTTTATTTAATAAGTTCTTGGCATTTATATTAGATTGCGGCAATATAAATTTAATTAAATGAGGTTTACGGTTTGATGTCATCATAGATCACTTTATAAAATTTACAATATTATTTTTCTTCCTGATCGCAACTCTCAAAGAAAGAAACATAAGTAAAGTCTTGGATAACAAGATTTGACATATATCTGTGAAAAAGACCGAAGATGAAATTTATGTTAGAGAAGGATGGAAGATGTCACGACCTAGAATTTCCACCCTCGGGATCGTGATGGCGCCTAACATTTCACTTGCTAGGCAAGCCAACGTTAGTTATTTTTATTAACCATTTTAACAATCCAAATCAAATGATAACAATAAAATCGAGTAGTCTAAAATAAAGTGATTAGCTTAATAACGACGTAATCTAAATACAATCCCAGAAATTGGAGTCACGAATACATGAGCATCTAGAGTGATACAAATATGGTCTGAACAAAGTACAACTATTTTGAAACTCAATAAAAAGTAATGATACAAGGGAAGGGGACTCCAAGGCTGTGGACGCCGTCCAGCTATACCTTAAGTCTCCAATTGCGACTGAATCCGAACAGAAAGCTATTGAGCGTCGCTAGGACCAATACCAGTATCTTCACAAGAAGTGCAAAAGTGTAGTATGAGTACAACAGACCCAATATATTCCGTAAGTGTCGAGCCTAACATCGACGAGGTAGTGACTAGGCTATGACAAGACACTTATGTAAAATAAACATGTACAGGTGTATATAAAGCAGCAATTATAACAAAAAATGATAAAATACTATTTGGAGGGGACATGCGAAAAGGGGAAGATATAGTAAATATGGAAAGTATGCAATCACGAAATAACTAAGTAAATCACCAAAATCGGAGATCAATTAAATCAATGATATGAAAATGTCATGACATCACCCTTCGTGCTTTTACTCTCGTCCTCACATGTAATAATATGAATATAATGGGACGCCATCACCCTTCGTGCTTTTACTCTCATCCTTACCATGTAATAATATGAATGAAATGGCACGGCATCACCCTTCGTTCTTTTACTCTCGTCCTCACCATGTAATAATATGAATGAAATGGCACAGCATCATCGTTCATGATTTTACTCTCGTCCTCACCATGTAATAATATGAATCCGAATAATAAATAATGCGGGGAAATAATTTAACTTCAAATATAGTGCCATGATATCAAACTCCAACTTCCAAAATATTCAACTTCTTTAAAATAAGCAAGAAATACGAGACAAATAGTTAAAGAAGTAATAATCTAACATAAGCATGGATAACATAGTTAACGAAACTGTATAATATAAGAAACAAGTTCCACCCGCATGCTTTAGCCCAATGACAATGCATAAGTACTCGTCACCTCACATATACGTTATCCCCGCACATTGAACACGTAGCAAATAGACCAACAAGTCATAATCTCTCAATTCAAGGTTAGCCACGACATTTACCTCACTTCGCAATCATAAAAATCAATCAACTATGGATTTGCCTTTCGAACAAGCCTCCAAACAAACCAAATCTAGCAAATTATCGATCAAACGGTTCAAAATAAGCTCTAGAAACTACCCGATTACCCATTCACCCCCGAGCCAGGTTATGTGATTTGTTTTGAAATTCGACCTCAATTGGAGGTCTAATTCTCAATTTTACAAAAATTCCCAATTCTGCCCAAATCCCTAATTTCTACTATGGAAATCCTAAATTTGATGTTGAAATCTCATGAAAAGTAATGGGTAATTGAAAGGAAATGGATTAAAGTCACTTGCCAATGTATTTGGGAAAAGACTCTTGAAAAATCGCCTCTAGAGTGTTTAGGGTTGAGAAATGGTATAAAATGAGCTAACTCCCATTTTTTCCATCTTTTACCCAGGTGCAGATGCCACAATTGCGAAGTCTTGTTCGCAATTGCGAACATCGCAAATGAGAGACAAGGGTCGCAAATGCGAACCCTGTCACAGAAGCCCAGAAGTCGCAACTGCGACAAAAGGTTCGCAATTGAAAATAAACCCACCTTCACAAATGCGGACATCTCCTTCGTAAATGGGATGATAAATCAAGAGTATACTGAGTTGCAAATACGACTCTGAGATCGCAAATGTGACCTCTGACGGTTCGCAATTCGAACATTTTCCTTGCAAATGTGAGGTTCACCCAACCCAGCCCATGCTCGCAAATGCGAACTCGTGTTTGCAAAAGCGAGGTTCGCAAATGCAAGACAAACCTCGTAATTGCGAGATCTACAGTAGACACCAGAACTGGTATTGCACCAGCAACCTTTGCACTATTCAAACTCATTTGAATTACGTCTAAAACTCACCCGAGCCCCACAGGCTCCAAACCTGTAACGACCCGGTCGGTTGTTTTGAGAGTTAGAGCCTCGATCCCCTATTAACTTCTTTTTTTGTATCTTTTTCTGCTATTGTGACTTGTCGGGAGGTTTTATTTTGGTTTTTGAAAATGTTTGGGACACTTAGTCCCTAAATGGAGGTTTAAGTCTTAGGATTGACACCGTAGTTGGAACTGTATGAAGACAACTCCAAAATAGAGTTCCGTCAGTTTCGTTAGCTCCGATAAGTGATTCTGGATTTAGGGGCGTGTCCGGATAGTGTTTTGGAGGTCTGTAGGTCATTTAGGCTTGAAATGGCGAAAATCAAATTTTTGGAGATTTGGACCGGTAGTGGATTTTTTGATATCGGGGTCGGATTCTGATTCCGGAAGTTGGAGTAGGTCTGTAAGGTTGAATATGACTTGTGTGCAAAGTTTGGGGTCAATAGGACGTGGTTTGGTTGGTTTTGGCATATGTTGTCAAATTTGGAAGTTTCAAGTTGTTTAAGTTTAAATCGGAAGATGATTCATGATTTTAGCATTTTTTGAGATGGTTTAAGGGCTCGACTAGGTTCGTATGGTGTGTTAGGATTGGTTGGTATGTTTGATTGAGGTCCCGCGGGCCTCAGGTGAGTTTCGGGTGCTTAACAGATCAAATGTTGGATTTGTGTTGTTGCTAAAGTCTTCAGGCATCTGGTGTTTTTGCACCTGCGGCGTGGAGATCGCAGGTGCGGGATCTCACGTGCGGCGCATAAAGTGCAGAAGCAAAGATTGGAAGCGTGGCCAGGGATCGTAGGTGCGAGGTGAATTCCGCATCTGCGGTGACCGCAGATGCGAGAGAGAGAGAGATCGTATACGCGGTGAAGGACCGCAGAAGCGGACACTGCTCCGCAGGCACGCACGCACAAGTGCGACCCCCTTTCCGCAGATGCTGTCCCAGCCCCTTTAGTGTTTTTTTGCACCTACGATGGTATTTCCGCCGGTGCGGTACCGTAGGTGCGGTTGAAGGCTCGCAGGTGCGAGTTTACTGGCAGAAAAAACCTAAGTGCGATGGTTTGATTTCATTTTTCATTTTTGGACTTGAGTGCTCGGAATTTGGCAATTTTTCAAGGAATCTTCAGAGGAAGCTTTGGGGTAATGATTCCTAACTCCTTTTTGGTTATATTCCTCTAATATATGGTTAATTTCATCATCTAATTAAAAAATTTGGTTGAGAAATTTGGGGAAAAATGATAGAAGTACTTCAACTAAGATTTTGGTCTTGGATTGGGATTTTGACATCAGATTTGGATGATTTTTGTACGAGTGAACTCGTGAGTGAATGGGTGTTCATATTTTGTGACTTTTCCCCGATTCTGAGACGTGGGCCCGGGGAGACTTTTTGGGGCGATTTTCTAATTCCTTGCTTTAGCTTTGATTTCAGTAGCTAGATTAGTTCCTTGTAGTTATATTTATGATATGTAATTGATTTTGGCAAGATTTGGGCCATTCGGAGTTAGATTTTCGTGGAAAGTGCATAGTTACAAATTGAGTGAGCTTGGATCGAGGTAAGTGGCTTGCCTAACCTTGTGTGGGGGTAAATCCCCTTAGGATTTGGTGTTGTTATGATATGTGATCACCGTGTACGCGAGATGACGAGTGCTTACACAGACTATTTATGGAAAAACCTGATTTTTACCGGGTAATAACCTGTTTTCATCTTATCTGGGTATACTAGCATGTGTAGTTATCATGTTAGCCTAGAATAACATGTCTACGTGTCTTAATTGCTTATTTGAACTCTTTGCAGCATGTTTAATAAATCCTGCTTCTTTCTTGACTTGTACTTAGTCTAAATTATAGGTTTTCTTGCTGTAACTTTCATATTCATTCGTTTGAGCTGAGTATATACTTTGGGACTACGGGACGGTATCCCGGGATATCCCCTGCATATTTACTTTTGAGGCTACGAGGCGGTTTCTCAGGAGTTCTCCTTGCACATTTTCTTTTGAGACTACGAGGCAGTTCCTCGGGAGTTCTCCCTGCATATTTACTTTTGAGACTACGAGGCGGTACCTCGGGAGATCTCCTTGTACTTTTATTTTGGGACTACGAGACGGTATCTCGGGAGATCCCCTGCTGTTTATTCTCGTGTTTTGCATTGCTACTTTGCTATGTTCTCTTTATTTAAATTCCAGTCTCTTATTATATTGTTATACTCTCCTACTTATTTAATTATATACCAGTAGGGCCTTGACTTGACCTCGTCACTACTCGACCGAGGTTAGGTTTGGTACTTACTGGGTACCGCTGTGGTGTACTCACACCCTTTCCTGCACATATTTTTCGTGTGCAGATCTAGGTTCCTCTTACCAGCCTCATCCGTAGTTGCAGTCACTGCTAGTTTACGGAGAACTTCAAGGTACATCTGCCTGTGCCCGCAAATCCTCAGAGTCCCTCTCTATCCCCCTATGTTCATTTTTTCCTCTTTATGCAGAAATGATGTATAGAACAGTTAAGACTTCTTAGTAACTTGTGACTTACGGTGTTTCGGGTCTTGGGAGAGTTGTGTACATTTCGAGACTGATTATTGTATATGCCGAGCGGTATCTTAAATGTTTTATTTAAAATATCTATTACTGTTATTTGTTAATTTTCACGCATTTTATTTTATTTCCGCAAGTGTTAGGCTTACCTAGTCGTAGAGACTAGGTGCCGTCACGACGGTTCACGGAGGGAGATTTTGGGTCGTGACAAGTTGGTATCAGAGCTCTAGGTTCATAGTAGTTGTGAGTGTCAAGCCGGTTTTTTAGAGTCTCGTAGTTTGGTATGGAGACGTCTGTACTTATCTTCGGGAGACTATGGAACTGTTAGGAACAAACATACTTCTTTTGATTCCTTGTCGTGCGAGTTATTGGCATCAAATTCTAAACATTCTCTATTCTATTCTTTCTCACAGATGGTGAGGACCCGTACCAGAGGATCTGATGACCAGGCACCCCCACCCCCTGCTAGAGCCGCCATAGGCCGGGGCCGGGGTAAAGTACGGCCACGGGGTGCAGCCAGAGCCCCGCACGAGCTGCGACAGAGGAGCCACCAGCAGTTCCAGCTGGAGGGCAAGCACCAGAGGTTCCAATTGCTGCACCAACCCTCCAGGAGACTCTAGCCCAGTTCATGAGCATGTTCATCACCTTAGCTCACGCTGGATTAATTCTGTTAGCTCCCGCCACATCTCAGGCCGGGGGAGGGGCACAGACTCCCGATGTCCGTACTCCTGAGCAGAGGGTCCAGGTTGATCAGGCCCCAGAGTTCATTCCTATGCCGACGGTCGCTCCGGTTTAGCACGAGACTAGGACAGCCGCTTCTGAGGCGGAGCAGCTCAGACTTGAGAGGTACAAGAAGTACCACCTACCTACCTTCATTGTATTGGCTACAGATGATGCTCAAGGTTTTCTAGAGGAGTGTCATCGTATTCTCCGTACTATGGGCATAGCGGAGATGAGTAGGGTTTCTTTTACCACTTTCCAACTTAGAGGAGCAACCTATCAGTGGTAGCATGCTTATGAGTTGAGTAGTCCGGATGAGGCAGCTTCACTTACATGGACTCAGTTCTCAGACATATTTTTGAGAGAGTATATCCCTCAGAGCCTTAGGGACTCATGGCGTGCAGAGTTTGAGCAGCTGCGCCAGGGTGCTATGACTGTGTCAGAGTATGTAGTCCGCTTCAGTGATTTGGCCCGACATGCACCGGCCTTGGTTGCCACAGTTCGAGAGAGGGTTCGGCAATTTATTGAGGGACTCCACCCCAGTATCAGGATTAGTATGATCAGGGAGTTGGAGATGGATATCCCTTACCAGCAGGTTATGAGTATTGCTAGGAGATTGGAGGGCATGCTTGCCCGAGACCGAGAGGAGAGAGGGGCCAAGAGGTCTCGAGAGACTGGTTCTTATTCTGGAGCTCGTGCCATAGCAACGCGTCATGGTAGGGGTTATGTGAGTTGCCCCGTTCATTCAGCTCTTCCAGCCGCAAGTGGTGTTCCAACCCCTTCTAGGCCCCGGGAGCCTTATTATGCACCGCCAGTATCTAGTGTGCCTCCTACTCGGGGTACTTTTAGTGGCCAGTCCAGCAGACCTGGCCTGAGTCAGTCACAACAGCCATGCCCTCTGAGGGGTTGTTTTGAGTGTGGCGACACCCGCCATATGGTGAGGGATTGCCCCAGACTTAGGAGGGTTGCACCTCCACTGACTTCTCAGCCATCACGTGATCCACCGGGTCCTCAAGCCATGATTCCAACACCAGCTATCACCCCACCTGCTCAGCCAGCTCGAGGTGGAGGTCAGGGAGGTCAAGGTCGCCCTATAGGGGGAGGCCAGGCCAGGTATTATGCTTTTCCGGCTCATATAGAGGTAGTTGCTTCCGACTCTATCATTACAGGTATTGTTCCAGTCTGTCATAGAGATACATCGGTATTATTTGACCCAGGCTCTACGTATTCATATGTGTCCTCTTATTTTACCCCACATTTGGGCGTATCTCAGGATTCTTTGAGTTCCACTATTTATGTGTCTACTCATGTGGGAGATTCTCTTGTTGTGGACCGCGTGTATCGGTCTTGTTTGATTTCTCTTAGTGGTTTTGAGACCAGATCCGACTTATTATTACTCAGCATGGTAGATTTTGATGTTATATTGGGCATGGACTGGTTGTCGCCCCATTATGCTATTCTTGATTGTCACGCTAAGACCGTGACGCTGGCTATGCCAGGCTTACCACGATTAGAATGGATAGGTACCTTAGAGTATACTCCCTGCAGATTTATTTCACTTCTTAAGGCTCAACGAATGGTTGAGAAGGGGTGCGACGCGTATTTAGCTTATGTGAGAGATGTCAGTATTGATACCTCTATAGTTGAGTCAGTTCCAGTAGTGAGGGATTTCCCAGATGTGTTTCCAGCTGATCTTCCGAGCATGCTGCCCGACAAAGATATTGATTTCGCCATTGATTTGTTGCCGGGCACTCAGCCCATCTCTATTCCTCCATACCATATGGCTCCTCCTGAGTTGAAGGAGAAGTTACAGGAGTTGCTTGATAAGGGTTTCATTCGGCCCAGTGTATCATCTTGGGGTTCTCATGTCTTGTTTGTGAAGAAAAAAGATGGTTCTATGTGTATGTGTATTGATTATCGCTAGTTGAACAAAGTCACAGTGAAGAACAGGTATCCCTTGCCTCGTATTGATGACCTATTTGATCAGCTACTGGGTTCCAAAGTATTTTCCAAGATTGACTTGCATTCATGTTATCATCAGTTAAAGATTCGGGAGCCAGATATCCCGAAGACTGCTTTCAGGACTCGGTATGGCCATTACGAGTTCCTTGTGATGTCATTTGGGTTGACCAATGCCCCAGCAGCCTTTATGCACTTGATGCACAGTGTGTTCCAGCCCTATATTGATTCTTTCATCATCATATTCATTGATGACATTCTATTATATTCCCGGACTCGGGAGGATCATGAGCAGCACCTGAGGACAGTGATTCAGACTTTGAGAGTAAAGAAGTTGTATGCAATGTTCTCAAAATGTGAGTTCTGGTTAGATTCCATGGCATTCTTGAGTCATATTGTGTCTAGTGAGGGGATCAAGGTGGATCTGAAGAAGGTGGAAGCAGTGCAGAGTTGGCCCAGACCGTCCTCAGCTACAGAGATCTGGATCTTCCTTGGTTTGGCGGGTATTACCGTTGGTTTGTTGAGGGATTTTCTTCTATTGCAGCACCTATGACCAGGCTGACCAAGTCAGCTCATTTCATTCCTGTGATGACTACCTATTCTTCCGAGCAGCTGGTTCGAATTTACATTCGTGAGATTGTCATACTTCATGGCATACCAGTATCTATCTTCTCTGACCGGGGCATACAATTTACATCACGGTTTTGGAGAGCCATACACTAGGAGTTAGGTACTCGGGTGGAGTTGAGCACAACGTTTCACCCTCAGACAGACGGGCAGCCCGAGCGCACTATTCAGATTCTTGAGGATATGCTCCTTGCTTGTGTGATAGAGTTTAGAGGTTACTAGGATTAGTTCTTGCCACTTGCGGAGTTTGCCTACAACAACAGTTATCAGGCCAGCATACAGATGGCACCGTATGAGGCTCTGTATGGTAGGCAGTATCGGTCCCCAGTGGGTTGGTTCGAGCTAGGCGAGGCCAGATTATTGGGTACAGACTTGGTCCAGGATGCCCTGTATAAGGTGAAGGTAATTCAGGATCGACTTCGCACAGCCCAGTCCAGACAGAAGAGCTATGCGGACCGGAAGGTTTGCGATGTTGCATTCATGGTTGGAGAACGGGTCTTGCTCCGGGTTTCTCTTATGAAGGGCGTTATGAGGTTCAGAAATAAGGGCAAGATAAGCCCATAATTTATCGGCCCATTTGAGGTGTTGCGACGTGTTGGGGTCCACCCAGTATTTCATGTTTCTATGCTCCGGAAGTATCACAGCGATCCGTCTCATGTGTTGGATTTTAGCTCAGTCCAGTTGGACAGCTATCTATCCTATGTTGAGGTGCCAGTGGCTATGTTGGACAGGCAGGTTCAGAAGCTGAGGTCAAAGAACATTGCATTAGTAAAGGTTCAGTGGCGGGGATAGCCAGTCGAGGAGGCGACTTGGAAGACCGAGCAGGATATGCGCAGCCGTTATCCTCATTTTTTCACCACTTCAGGACGAATGATTATTTTAAGAGGGGGAGGATGTAACAACCCGACTGGTCGATTTGAGAGTTAGAGCCCTGATCCCCTATTAACTGCTTTCCCCGTATCTTTTTCTGCTATTGTGACTTGTCGGGAGGTTTCATTTTGGTTTTTGAAAGTGTTTGGGATACTTAGTCCCTAAATGGAGGTTTAAGTCTTAGCATTGTCACCGTAGTCGGAACTGTGTGAAGATGACTCCGAAATGGAGTTCTGTCGGTTCCGTTAGCTCCGATAGGTGATTTTGGATTTAGGGGCGTGTCCGGATAGTGTTTTGGAGGTCTGTAGCTCATTTAGGCTTGAAATGGCGAAAGTCGAATTTTTGGAGATTTGGACCGGTAGTAGAATTTTTGATATTGGGGCCGGATTCCGATTCCGAAGTTGGAGTAGGTCCGTAAGGTTGAATATGACTTGTGTGCAAAATTTGGGGTCAATCGGACGTGGTTTGGTTGGTTTCGACATCTGTTGTCGAATTTGGAATTTTTAAGTTCTTAAAGTTTGAATCGGAGGATGATTCATGATTTTAGCATTTTTTTTAGATGGTTTGAGGGCTTGACTAGGTTCATATGGTGTGTTAGGATTGGTTGGTATGTTAGGTTGAGGTCCTGGGGGCCTCAGGTGAGTTTCAGGTGCTTAATGGATCAAAAGTTGGATTTGTGTTGTTGTTGAAGTCTTCAGGCATCTGGTGTTTTCACACCTGCGGCTGGGAGACCGCAGGTGCGGGATCGCACTTGCGGCGCATAAAGCGCAAAAGCGGAGATTGGAAGCGTGTCCAGGGATCGCAGGTGCGAGGTGAATTCCGCATCTGCGATGCCCGCAGATGCGAGAGAGAGATCGCAGGTGCGGTGAAGGACCGCAGAAGCGGACAGTGCTCCGCAGGCACGCACGCGCAGGTGAGGCCCCCTTGCCGCAGATGCAGTCCCAACCCCTTTAGTGATTTTTCGCACTTGCGATGGTATTTTTGCCGGTGCAGTTGAAG
The DNA here is from genome assembly GCF_000715075.1 of Nicotiana tabacum. NCBI lineage: Eukaryota > Viridiplantae > Streptophyta > Magnoliopsida > Solanales > Solanaceae > Nicotiana > Nicotiana tabacum. The sequence goes on from NC_134093.1 coordinate 81,601,388, forward strand.
GCTCGCAGGTATGAGTTTACTATCAGAAAAGACCTAAGTGCGAGGGTTTGATTTCATTATTCATTTTTTGACTTGAGAGCTCGGAATTTGGCAATGTTTCGAGGAATTTTCAGAGGAAGCTTTGGGGTAATGATTCCTAACTCTTTTTTGGTTATATTCCTCTAATCTATGGTTGATTTCATCATATAATTAAGAAATTTGGTAGATAAATTTGTGGGAAAGTGGTAGAAGTTCTTCAACTAAGATTTTGGTCTTTGATTGGGATTTTGACATCGGATTTGGATGATTTTTGTACGAGTGAACTCGTGAGTGAATGGGTGTTCATATTTTATGACTTTTACCCGATTTCGAGATGTGGACCCGGGGAGACCTTTTGGGACGATTTTCTAATTCCTTGCTTTAACTTTGATTTCAGTAGCTAGATTAGTTCCTTGTAGTTATATTTATGATACATAATTGATTTTGGCTAGATTTGGGCCATTCGGAGTCGGATTTTTGTGGAAAGAGCATTGTTACGGATTCAGTGAGCTTGGTTCGAGGTAAGTGACTTTCCTAACCTTGTGTGGGGAAAATCCCCTTAGGATTTGGTGTTGTTATGATATGTGAGCACCGTGTACGCGAGGTGATGAGTGCGTACACGAGCCATTTGTGGAAAAACCTGATTTTTACCGAGTAATAGCCTGTTTTCATCTTATTTGAGTATACTAGCATGTGTAGTTATCCTGTTAGCCTAGAATAGCATGTCTACGTGTCTTAATTGCTTATTTGAACTCTTTGCAGCATGTTTAGTAAATCATACTTCTTTCTTGACTTGTACGTAGTCTATATTATAGGTTTTCTTGCTGTAACTGTCATATTCATTCGTTTGAGCTGAGTATTTACTTTGGGATGGTATCCCGGGAGATCCCCTGCATATTTACTTTTGAGACTACGAGGCAGTTCCTCAGGATTTCTCCCTGCATATTTACTTTTGAGACTACGAGGCGGTACCTCGGGAGATCTCCTTGCACTTTTATTTTGGGACTCCGAGACCGTATCTCGGGAGATCCCCTGCTGTTTATCCTTGTGTTTTGCGTTGCTACTTTGCTATGTTCTCTTTGTTTAAATTCCAGACTCTTATTATATTGTTATACTCTCCTGCTTATTTATTATATACCAGTAGGGCCTTGACCTGACCTCGTCACTATTCGACCGAGGTTAGGTTTGGCACTTATTGGGTACCGCTGTGGTGTACTCACGCCCTTTCCTGCACATGTGTTTCATGTGCAGATCCAGGTTCCTCTTACCAGCCTTGTCCTTAGTTGCAGTCGCTACTGTTTTGCGGAAAACTTCAAGGTACATCTGCCCGCGCCCGCAGATCCTCGGAGTCCCCCTCTATCCCCATATGTTCATTTTTTCCTCTTTCTGTAGAAATGATGTATAGAACAGTTAAGACTTCTTAGTAGCTTGTGACTTACGGTGTTTCAGGTCTTGGGAGAGTTGTGTACATTTCTAGAGTGATTATTGTATATGTCGAGCGGCATCTCAAATGTTTTATTTAAAATATCTGTTACTGTAAGTTGTTAATTTTCACGCTTTTCATTTCATTTCCGCAAGTGTTAGGATTACCTAGTCATAGAGACTAAGTGCCATCACGACGGTTCACGGAGGGAGATTTTGGGTCATGACAAAACCAAACATGCACACAAGTGTAATAAGATCATGCGAACTCGCTCGAGCTATCAAAACACAAAAATAACACCTAGAACTACAAATCAGACATCAAAATGCATGAAATATTTAAAGAATTTCAAGAACTTTCAAATTCACAACCGAGAGTCTAAATCCTATCAAATCAACTTTGTTTTGCACCAATTTTTGCAGACAAGTTTTAAATAGTAAAATGAACATATTTCAAGTTTCGGAATCGAAATACGAACCTAGTAGCAATAAAGTCAACCTAAGGTCAAACTTAGGAATTTTTAAACCTTCAAATTACTAGTTTTCAACAAATTACGTCAAATCAAGTTAAAGACTTCCGAATTCATTTTCGGGCATACGCCCAAGTCCAAAATTACGATACGTCAAAATACCGATCCGGGTCCGTGGCCGAGGTCAACTTAAGTTATTTTTAAACCTAAAATTCATGTTTTCTTCCATTTTTCACATAAAAACTTTCTGGAAAAAGACACAGATTGTGCACGCAAATTGAGAAAAACTAAACGAAGCTAATCAAGGTCTCGGGACACTGAAATAAGAACTAGAATTCAAAATGACCTATCCGGTCATCACATTCTCCACCTCTAAAACAAACGTTTATCCTTGAATAGAGATGGAAAGGTACCTGGATGGGTGAAAAGGTGTGGGTATCTACTCTGCATATTGAACTCGGACTCCCATGTAGCTGCCTCGATCGGCTGATCTCTCCACTGCACTCTAACAGAAGGATAACTCTTAGACCTCAACTTCCGGAGACATGGAACACCGGGTGAACTGTTGATAAGTTAGGTCGCAATGCAAGCTTGTAGGCCACCTCACCAACTCTCTCAAGAATCTCAAAGGGTCCGATATACCTAGGGCTCAACTTGCCCTTCTTTCCGAACCTTATCACACCCTTCATGGGTAAAACCCAGAGCAAAACCCTCTCCCCAACCATGAATGCAACATCACGAACTCTCCAATCGACATAACTCTTCTGCCTGGACTATGTTGTACAAAGTCGATCTTAACTCATCTTGACCATTTCCAAGGCATCCTGAACCATATCGGCACCCAACAACCGAGCCTCTCCCGGCTCAAACCAACCAATTGGAGAATGACACTGCCTCCCATATAAGGCCTCATAAAGAACCATCTAAATACTCGATTGGTAGCTGTTGTTGTAGGCAAACTCCACAAGCGGTAAGAATTGTTCCCAAGAACCCCAGAAATCCATAACACAGGTGCGAAGCATATCCTCTAATATCTGAATTGTGCGATCGGACCTTCCGTCTGTCCATCCGTCTAGGGGTGAAATGTTGTACTCAACTCAATCCGTGTGCCTAACTCGCACTATACGACCCTCCAGATGTGTGATGCGAACTACATGTACCGATCAAAAATAATGGACACTAGCATACCGTGAAGATGAACAATCTCGCGGATATAGATCGCAGCCAATCACTCTGAAGAATAGGTAGCTACCACTGGAATGAAATGCGCCGACTTGGTCAACCTATCCACAATGACCCATACTACGTCAAATTTCTTCGAAGTCCGTGGGAGACTAACAACGAAATCCATGGTAATACTCTCCCACATCTACTCGGGAATCTCAAGTCTCTGAAGCAAACCGCTGGGCCTCTGATGCACATACTTTACCTGCTGGCAATTCAAACACGGAGGCACATGTGAAACTATGTATTTCTTCATTCTTCTCCACCAATAATGCTGCCTAAAATATTGATACATCTTGGCGGAACACGAATGAATGGAATACCCCGAATTGTGGGCCTCCTCAAGAACCAACTCACGAAACCCATCCACATTGGGCACAAAAATCCGACCCTGCATCCACAACACCCCATCATCTCCAATAGAAACCTCTTGGCATCATCGTGCTTCACTGTGTCCTTAAGGACAAGAAAATGAGGGTCGTCATACTGACACTTTCTTATACGCTCATACAAAGAAGACCGAAAAATCGTGCAAGCAAGAACCCGACTAGGCTCCGAAACATCTAACCTCACGAACTGATTGGCTAAGGCCTGTACATCTGAAGCTAGTGGTCTCTTACCAACTGGAATATATGCAAGGCTACCCATGCTCATAGCCTTTCTACTCAAGGCATCAACCACCAGATTGGCTTTCCCAGGATAATACAAAATGGTGATATCATAGTCTTTTAACAACTCTAACAACCTCCGCTGCCTCAAGTTGAGATCCTTTTGCTTAAACAAATACTATAGGCTCTGATAATCTGTGAATACCTCACACGACACGCTGTAGAGTTAATGCCTCCAAATCTATAATGCATGAACACTGGCTGCCAACTCTAAGTCATGAACAATGTAATTCTTCTCATCAACTACCGCGACGCATATGCAATCACCCTACCATATTGCATCAATAATGCGCCAAGCCCAACACACGATGCATCACAATATATTGTGTAAGATCCTGAACCTATGGGCTACACCAATACTGGGGTTGTAGTCAAAGCAGCCTTGAGCTTCTGAAAGCTCAACTAACACTCATCGGACCACCTGAATGGAGCACCCTTATGGGTAAATCTAGTCAATGGGGATGCAATGGATGAAATCTCCTCCATAAACCGGCGATAATAACCCGCCAAACCCAGGAAGCTCTGAATCTTTGTAGCTAAAGTAGGTCTAGGCCAGTTCTGAACTGCCTCAATCTTCTTACGATCCTCTTTAATGCCCTTGGCCGATACAACATGCCCCAAAAAGGCAACCGAGTCCTACCAAAACTCACACTTTGAACACTTGGCATATAAGTCTCTCAGAGTCCGATATACAACCCAAAGGTGCTGCTCATGCTCCTCTCGACTATGGGAGTAGATCAAAATATCATCAATAAAGACGATCACAAAAGAATCCAAATAGAGATTAAATACTCGATTCATCAAATCCATAAATATTTTTGGGGCATTTGTCAACCCAAATTATATCACTAGGAACTCATAATGCCCATACCGAGTCCGAAAAGCTGTCTTAGGGATATCCGATGCCCTAATCTTCAACTGATGGTAGCCAGATCTCAAATCAATCATTGGCAACGAATACTTATTCTTGATGGTGACTTTGTTCAACGGTCGATAATCTATACACATCCTCATCGAATCATCCTTCTTCTTCACGAACAACAATGATGCACCCCTAGGCGAGACACTAGGTCTAATGAATCCCTTATCAAGCAAATCTTGCAGCTGCTCCTTCAGTTCTTTAAAATCAGGTGGGGTCATACGGTATGGTGGGATAGAAATGGGCTGAATGCCCGGAGCCAAGTCAATACGGAAGTCGATATCTCTGTTAGGTGGCATCCTCGACAGGTCCGCAGGAAACACCTCTGGAATCATGCACAACTGGTACTAAATCCATGGAAGGAACCTCCGCGCTAGAATCACGAATGTAGACCAAATATGCTAGACATCCCTTCTCGATCATACATCGAGCCTTCACATAAGAGATAATCCTGCTGGTAGAATGGACAAGAGTCCCTCTCTACTCTAATTGAGGCAACCACAACATGGCTAAGGTCACCGTCTTGGCATAACAGCCCAATATAGCGTGATAAGGTGACAACCAATCCATGCCCAATATAATATCAAAGTCCACCATATCCAGAAGTAGGAGATCTACACTAGTCTCAAGACTCCTAATAGAAATCACACACGAGCGATAAATACGATCTACAATAATAGAATCTCCCACAGGTGTGGACACATACACAGGAGCACTCAAAGAATCGTGGGAACAACCAGATATGAAGCAAAATAGGATGACACGTAGGAATAAGTAGAGCCCAGATCAAATAGAACTGAAGCATCTATATGGAAAACTGGAATAATACCTGTGATGACGGCGTCAGATGACTCTACCTCAGGTCTAGCTGGGAATGCATAAAAATGGGGTTGGGCCCCACCACTTGGACCTCCGCCTCTCATACGGCCTCTAGCTGGCTGTCCTCCACCTCTAATGACTTGACGTCCACCTCTGGTAGCCTGATCCCCGCCTCTAGCTGGTTGAGCTGGCGGTGAAGCAACCTGTACTGAAACCATGGCACGAGAACTCTTTTGTGGCATGCCACCCTATTACTTGGGGAAAAATCTAGAAAGGTGCCTCGGATATCTATAAGTATAACAAGCCCTCGACTGCTGTGACTGCTGACCCTGGAACTGGCCCTATCAACCTGGGTAACCATCCTGATAACTCTAGATTTGAGGTGCACTAATAGGAGCTGATGGTGCACTGTAGGCTAGCTGCTCAGGATGAGGTACATAAGGAGCACGACTGCTCGAAGCACCGTGGGATGCCTGAAGCGCTGATTGAAACGGCTCGGGAGGATGGCCTCTACCAAAAGTACCCCTACCTCCAGATGAGGCACCACTGAAACCACCGAAATGACGAGGCCTTTTATCTGATATCGCCCCATCTCCTGACGATGAACCATCTCGATCCGTCTAGTAATCTCTATGGCCCTGTAAAAAGAAATATCATCATTGGTCTCACTGGACATCGGTAGCCTAATACTGAAAGTAAGTCCATCAATGAATCTCCTCACTCTCTCCCTCTCAAGATGGAGTAAGATAACTGCACGACGAGCTAGGTCCACAAATTGGGTCTCATACTGGGTAACAATCATGCTACCCTGCTGAAGGCACTCAAACTGCCTGCGATACTCCTCTCTCAGAGTGAAAGGAATGAACTTTTCTAGAAATAGCTGTGAAAACTTATCCCAGGTAAGTGAAGGTGAACCAGCTGGTTTGGTCAACACATAATCTCTCCACCATCTCTTGGCAGAACTGGTCCTCCGGAACACTGAAAAGTCGACCCCATTGGTCTCAACAATACCCATGTTGCGCAATACATTATAGAAACGATCCAAGTAATCTTGTGGGTCCTTAGAAGTTGCACCACTAAAGTGAATAAGGAAGAGATTGTGAACTTTTCCAATCTCATCAGTCCCTAAGTAGAAATCGTGGGCCTCTCCCCGGTCTGTGCAGCAACAACTGACTAAATTACCCCAACTGGCTGGACCACTGGAGTCTGATATATGGGAGCCATCTATTCCAGAATGTGAGTAGCGGGAGTCTATGCTCCTCCCCCAGCATGAGAGATAGCTGGTGCCACCAGAAATGCACCGGTCTGTGCCACATTCTCCATAAGGCCCACTAAATAGACTAAAGTGTCCTGAAGCATGGGAGTAGCTACAAATCCCTCCGGAACCTGAGATGGTCCAACTGGTATGGTCGGAGCTAAGATCTGCTACTTATGATCAATCTGAGGCTGTGGGGGTGTTGTTGCTCGAGCTCTAGGCTGAGTCCTGCCTCTGCCTCGACCTCTGGCTCGACCTCGGCCTCTACCCCTGGTAGTAGCTTCCACAGGGGGCTCCGACTCCTGTCTGGCTACAGATATTGTGCGTATGTGTTCTCACCATCTGCGAGAGAACAAGAATGGGATGATTCAAACATCAATGATAGAATGAAATCGCACGATAGGGAAAGAAAGAAGTGATTTTGTTTTACCTAAAACTCCATAGCCTCTAGAAGATAAGTACAGACGTGTCCGTACTGATCCTCCAGACTCTACTAAGCTTGCTCATGACTCATGAGACCTAAGCAACCTAGTGCTCTAATACTAACTTGTCACGACCCGGAATTCCAACCCTCGGAATTGTGATGGCGCCTAACATTTCACTTGCTAGGCAAGCCAACGTTAGCTATTTTTATTAACTATTTTAATAATCCAAATCAAATGATAACCATAAAATCAAGTAGTCTAAAATAAAGTGATAAGATAAATAACGACGTAATCCAAATACAATCCCAGAAACTGGAGTCACGAATACATGAGCATCTAGAGTGCTACAAATTAGGTCTGAACAAATTACAAGTATTTTGAAACTCAATAAAACAGTAATGATAGAAGGGAAGGGGACTTCAGGGATGCAAGCGTCGTGCAACAATACCTCAAGTCTCCAACTACAACTGAATCCGAGCAGAAAGCTACTGAGTGCTACTAGGACCAATACCAGTATTTGCACAAGAAGTGCAGAAGTGTAGTATGAGTGAAACCGACCCAATGTACTCCGTAAGTGTCGAGCCTAACCTCGACGAGTTAGTGACGAGGCTATGACAAGACACCTACGTAAAATAAACCTATACAAGTGTATATAAAGCAGCAATAATAACAAAGAATGATAAAATACTAATTGGGAGGGGACATGCAAAAAGGGGAAGATATAGTAAATACGGCAAGTATGCAATCACGAAATAACCAAGTAAATCACCAAAACCGTAGATTAGTTAAATCAATAATATGAAAATGGCACGGAATCACCCTTCGTGCTTTTACTCTCGTCCTCACATGCAATAATGTGAATATAATGGTACGGCATCACCCTTCGTGCCTTTACGATCATCCTCACCATGTAATAATATGAATGGAATGGCATAGCATCACCCTACGTGCTTTTATTCTTATCCTCACCGTGTAATAATATGAATAAAATAGCACGACATCACCCTTCTTACTTTTACTCTCGTCCTCACCATGTAATAATGTGAATCTTAATAATACATAATGCGGGGAAATAATTTAACTTCAAATATGGTGCCATGATATCAAACTTCAACTTCCAAAATATTCAACATCTTTAAAATAAGCAATAAATACGGGATGAATAGTTAAAGAAGTAATAATCTAACCTAAGCATGGATAACATAGTTAACGGAACAGTATAATACAAGAAATAATTTCCACCCGCATGCTTTAACCCAATGACAACGCATAAGTGCTCGTCACCTCACATATACATTGTCCCCATATATTAAACACGTAGCAAATAGACGAACAAGTCCTAATCCCTCATGTTAAGGTTAACCATGACACTTACCTCGATCCGCAATCACAGAAATCAATCAACCGCGGTTTTGTCGAAACATCCAACCTCACAAGCTGATTGGTCAAGACCTAAACATCTGATGCTAGCGCTCTCTCACCAACTAGAATATATGCAAGGCTACCCATACTCACATCCTTTCTGCTCAAGGCATCGACCATCACATTGGCCTTCCCGGGATGGTACAAAATGGTGACATCATACTCTTTAATAGCTCTAACCACCTTCGCTGCCTCAAATTGAGATCCTTTTGCTTAAACAAATATTGTAGACTCTGGTGATCTATGAATACCTCACATGACATGACGTATAGGTAATGCCTCCAAATCTTCAATGCATGAACAATGGCCGCCAACTCTAATTCATGAACATCGTAACTCTTCTCATGAACCTTCAACTGATGAGACGCGTATGCAATCACCCTGCCATCCTGCATCAATTCTGCACCAAGAAAAATATGCAATGCATCACAATACACAATGTATGATCCTGAACCTCTAGGCAACACCAACACTAGGGATGAAGTCAAAATAGTCTTGAGCTTCTAAATGCTCAACTCACACTCATTGGACCAGCTGAATGGGGCACCCTTCTGGGTCAATCTAGTCAATAGGGGTACAATAGATAAAAACCCCTCCACGAATTGGCAATAATAACCTGCCAAACCTATGAAGCTCCGAATCTCTGTAGCTGAAGTAGGTCTAGGCCAATTTTGAACTACCTCAATCTTCTTAGTATCCACTTTAATGCCCTCGACATATACATCATGCCCCAAAAATGCAACCGAATCCAACCAAAAATCACATTTTTTAGAATTTGGCATTTAATTGACTATCTCTCAGAGTCTGAAGTACAATCTGAAGATGCTTCTCATGCTCCTCTCGACTACAGGATTAGATCAAAATATCATCAACGAAGACGATCACAAAAGAATCCAAATAGGGCTTAAATACCCCGGTTCATCAAATCAATAAATGTTGTTGGGGCATTTGTCAAGCCAAATGACATCACTAGGAACTCATAATGCCCATACAGAGTCTGGAAATCTATCTTAGGGACATTCGATGCCCTAATCTTCAACTGATGGTAGCCATATCTCAAATCAATCTTTGAAAACACTTTGGCTTCTTGAAGCTGATCAAATAAGTCATCAATCCTCAGCAACAAATACTTGTTTTTGATAGTAACTTTGTTCAATTACCAATAATCTATACACATCCTCATAGAACCATCCTTCTTGTTCACGAACAACACTGGTGCACCCCAAGGCGAGACACTAGGCCTAATAAATCCTTTATCAAGCAAATCCTGCAACTACTTCTTCAATTCCTTCAACTCAGGTGGGGCCATACGATATGGTGGAATAGAAATGGGCTGGGTGCCCAGATCCAAGTCAATACAGAAGTCGATATCTCTGTTAGGTGGCATCCCCGATAAATCTATAGGAAACACTTCTAGAAACTCACGCACAACTGGTACTAAATCTATGTTAAGGAACTTCTGCTCTAGGATCACGGATATATGCCAAATATGCTATACATCCCTTCTTGACCATACGCCGAGCCTTCACATAAGAAATAACCATGCTGGTAGAATGGCCCCCTCCACTCTAATCGAGGCAACCCCGACATGGCTAAGGTCATATTCGTGGCATGACATTCCAATATAGCGTGATAAGGTGACAGCCAATCCATGCCCAAAATAACATCAAAGTACACCATATCAAGAAGTAAGAGATCTACACTAGTCTCAAGGCTCCCGATAGAAGCCACACACGAGCAATAAACACGATCTACAATAATAGAATCTCCCACAGGCATGGAAACATATACAGGAGCACTCAAAGAATCACGAGTCATAACCAGATATGAAGCAAAATATAATGACATGTAGGAATAAGTAGATCAAGGATCAAATAGGACTGAAGCATCTCTATGGAAAACTGGAACACTACCTGTGATGATGGCGTCAGATGACTCTGCCTCAGGTCTAGCTGGAAATGCATAAAAATGGGGTTGGGCCCTACCACTCTAACCTTCGCCTTTCGGACGAACTTTTGCTAGTTAGCCTCCACCTGTAATAGCCTGACCTCCACCTATAATGGCCTGACCTTCGCCTATGACAACCTGACCCACCTCTAGATGGCTAAGTGGGTGGTGAAGCAACTGGTGCCAGAACCATGGCACGAGAACTCTGTCGTGGCATGCCGCTTTGTGACCTGGGAAAAATCTAGCAACGTGCCTAGGATCTCCACAAGTATAACAAGCCCTCGGCTGATGTGACTGCTGACCCTGGAATTGGCCCTACCGACCTGAATAACTACCTTGATAACTCTGGATCGGAGGTGCACTAATAGGAGCTAATGGTGCACTATAGGCTAGCTGCTCAAGATGAGAAACATAAGAACCACAACTACCCGAAGTACCGTGGGATGCCTGAAGCGCTGATTGAAACGGCCTGGGGGATAGCCCTTACCAAATAGACCCCTGTCTCCAAATGAGGCACCACTGAAATCGCCAGAATGACGAGGCTTCTTCTCAGATACCTCCTCCCTACTCTGACCACAAATTATCTTGATCCGTCTAGCAATCTCTACGGCCCTCTGAAAAGAAATATCATCACCGGTCTCCTTAGCCATCTGTATCCTAATACTGAAAGTAAGTCCATCAATGAATCTTCTCACCCTTTCCCTCTCAGTAGGGAGTAATATAACTGCATGGCGAGCTAGGTCCACAAATCGGGTCTCATACTGGATAACACTCATTCTACCCTGCTGAAGGTGCTCAAATTGCTTGCGGTACTCCTCTCTTAGAGTGAAAGGATTAAACTTCTCCAGAAATAGCTACGAAAACTGATCCCAGGTAAGTGGAGGTGAACCATCTGGTCTGCTCCACTCAAAATCCTTCCACCTTCTCTTGGCAGAACCAGCCATCTGGAACACTACAAAGTCAGCCCCATTGGTCTTAACAATACCCATGTTGCGCAACACCTCGTGGCAATGGTCCAAGTAATCTTGTGGGTACTCAAAAAGTGAACCACTGAAGTGAATAAGGAAGATCTTTGTGAACGTATCCAATCTCATCAATTCCTTTTAAGACATTGCGGGCCTCTCCCCAGTCTGTGCAGCAACAACAGGCTGAACTACCCCATCTGCTTCGGAGTGTGAGTAGCTTGAGTCTGTGCTCCTCCCCTAGCCTGAGAGATAGCTGGTGCCACTGGAAATGCACCGGTCTGGGCCACACTCACCATAAGGCCCATTAAACAGACTAGAGCATCCTGAAGCATGGGAGTGGCTATAAATCCCTCTGGAACCTGAGCGGGTCTGACTGGTGCAATCTAAGCTGGGATCTCCTTCTCATGATCAATCTGAGGCTCCACTGTGGGGTGATGCTGCTTGAGCTCTGCCTCTACCTCGGCCTCGGTCCTACCCCTGGTAGTGGCAGCAATAGGGGGCTCCAGCTCCTGCCCGACTGTGGATGTTGTGCGTGTTCTCACCATCTGCGAGGGAACAAGAATGGAATGATTCAAACATCAATGATAGAATAAAATCGCACAATAGGGAAAGAAAGAAGTGATATTTCCCCCTAAAACTCCATAGCCTCTAGAAGATAAGTACAGACATCTTTGTACCGATCCTCCAGACTCTACTAAGCTTGCTCATGACTTGTGAGACCTAAGCAACCTAGTACTCTGATACCATTTTGTCACGACCCAGAATTCCCAACCTCGGGACCGTGATGGCGCCTAAAATCCACTTGTTAGGCAAGCCGACGTTGTTAAAGAACTTAACAAATTTTTAGCAATTAACTCAAGTAATGGCAATAAACGATAAATAAACTCCAAATCTAACACAGTAAGAATATAAACAACGTGCTACTAACTACTCCCAGAAATTTGGATTCACTAGTACATGAGTAACTAGAAGTCTACAAACATAGTCTGAAATAAATATAACTGTTCGAAAGAGATAAACAGTAAAGGTAGGAAATGGAAGGGGACTTCAAGGTCTGCGAACTCTAGCAGATCTACCTCGAGTTTCCGTATGAAAGTGATCTAAGCCGACGCACCTCTAAGCACCATTGGGACCGATACCAGTACCTGCATAAGATGTACAAATGTGTAGTATAAGTACAACCGAACCAATGTACTCAGCAAGTGTCGAGCCTAACCTCGACGAGGTAGTGACGAGGCTATGATAAGACACCTACGTAAAAACCCTGTATATATATATAAAGCAGCAAAATAACAAGAGGAATGATAAAATATTAACTAGGAGGGGACATGCGAAAGGGGAAAATATCATAAAAACGACATGTACGATATCCCAAAATAACATCTTCTGAATTAAGCAACAATATAACCAAGTAAATCACCAAAATCGAAAATCAGATAAAGCAATGATATGAAAATGAATGGCACGGCATCAACCTTCGTGCTTTTACTCTCGTCCTCACTATGTAATATCATGAATATACTAGAACTGCACCACCCTTTGTGCTTCTACTCATCGGCACGGCATCACCCTTCGTGATTGTACTCTCAAATCTCTCAATATATGATAATGAATGCAAATAAGGCATGGCAACACCCTTCGTGCTTGACTCTCTTCCTCACCAAGCAACAATACAAATTTGAATAAAAACAATCAAGGCGGGAAACAATGTGCCACGATATCAAACTTAACTTTCAAAATATACAACATCTTTGAAATAAACAATAAATACAAAATGAATAATTAAATGAAGTAATAATCTATCCTAAGCATGGATAACATAATTAACGAAATAATTTAATACAAAGAAACAATTTTTACCCGCATGCTTTAACCCAATGACAATGCATAGATACTCATCACCTCACATATACATTGTCCCCACACACAAAACACGTATCAAATAGACCAACAAGTCCTAATCCCTTAAGTCAAGGTTAACCACGATACTTACCTCACTCCGTGAATCAAAGCAATCAACCAACCACGGCCTTGCCTTTCGAACAAGCATCCAAACCAACCAAATCTAGCAAATTATCGATCAAATGATTCCAAGTAAGCTTTAGAAACTACCCATTAATGAAAGAGGTTCACTTTTGATCATTTTTTAAAAAGTCAACAAAAGTCAACCCCGGGATCACTTGGTCAAAACTCAATTACCCATTCACCCCGAGCCCGGTTATGTGATTTGTTTCGAAATCCAACCTAATTCGAGGTCTAAATCTCAATTTTAAAAAATCCCCAATTTCTATCCAAATCACTAATTTCTACCATGGAAATCCTAAATTTGATGTCAAAATCCCATGAAAAGTAATGGGTAATTGAAAGGAAATGGATTAGAGTTGCTTACCAATGATTTTGCGGAGACAATCCTCTTGGAAAATCGCCTCTAAATGTATTTTGGGTTCAGAAATGGTGTAAAATAAGCTAAGTCTCGATTTTCACCTCTTTTATCCAGCTGCAGATGTCGCAGTTGCGAACATTGCAAATGCTAGACAGGGGTCACAAATGTGAACCCTGCCATAGAAGTCCAGAAGTCGAAATTGCGACAAAAAGATCGCAAATGCAAAGATGTCACCTTCACAATTGCGCCCAAAATCTTAGCAAATGCGAAGATGCTCTACTATTGCCAGGCATCGCAAATGCGACCAAGTGATCGCAAAAGTGATCTTGAGCAGTTCCCAATTACAAACAGTTTCCTCGCAAATGCGAGGTTACCCAATCCCAAACCCTGCTCGCAAATGCGAATAATTGTCCGCAAAAGCGAGTCTCACAAATGCTATCCAGACCTCCCAAATGTGAGCCAGTCCTCGTAAATGCGAGATTTGCATCAGACACCAGAACTGGGCATTGCACCAACAATCTTTGCACTGTCCAAACTCATCTGAAATACGTCTGAAACTCATTCGAGCCCCTTGGGCTTCAAACCAAACATGCACACAAGTGTAATAACATCACATGAACTCGCTTGTGCAATCAAATCATCAAAATAGCTTCTAATTCTACAAATCAAACAACAAAATGAATGAAATTTCAAACTAAACTCAAGAACAACTAGAATCACATCTAAGCATCTGAATCATGTAAAATCAACTCCGTTTTGCATCAAATTTTACAAATAGGTTTTAAATAGTAAAATGGACCTATACCAAGTTTTAGAATCGAAATCTGAACCCGGTAGCCATAAAGTCAACCTATGGTCAAACCTAGGAAATCTTTAAGCCTTCAAGTTACTAATTTTCAACAAATCATGTCAAATCAAGTTATGAACTTCCGAATTTAGTTACGGGCATACGCCCAAGTCTAAAATTACGATACAGACCCACCAGGATCATCAAAATACCGAACCAGGGTCGTTTATATAAAATAATGATCGTAGTCAATTCAAGTCATTTTTAAAGCTAAAATTTATGTTTTCTTCAATATTTCACATAAAATCTTTTCGGAAAAAGATATGGACTGCACACTCAAATCGAAAAATACTAAACGGAGCTAATCGAGGTCTTGGAATACAGAAATAAGGGCTAGAACTAAAAATGATCTATCGGGTCATCACAAACGACGAGGATACTTTTAGGCCAAAACAAAATATATGATAAAATGGACCATTTTAAATAGTTTAAGGACAAATTGACCATTTCCCCTTGAAATTAGGAATGGAACCTGAAAAAGTACATATTCCGTGGTCTTTTTTTTTAATTATATAACAATATTGGTAGTAAGTATTTCAATTATTTTACAAGATACTTGCTACTTTCACTATCACATCTTAATTAACTCTATCCACCAATACCTAGACAAATAAAAATAAATCACTCATGGCTTTTTATCTCTATTAGAATTTAAACTCTAACCTCTCAAAGCCTATGATCTTATTAGGTCAGTAACTAGTTAACTACAAAGTACATATCATGTGTTACATATTGTTAGCTTTAAGTTCTAACAATGAAAAATATAAAATGGACTAAATATATACAATTGACTTTGCATGTACTCGGATAAAATATCAAGAAATACTAATAGACTTAGGACGAGTTAATAAATGCAAAGGATCTGCATCAAGACAAAAAGGAAGGGAAATCAAATCACGCTATGCTTGGAAGAAGATAGTTGTCAACAAGCACACAAGGAAAGAGGCCAATCAAAACAATCTGAGTAAAGAAAAGAAGATGCACATGGAGTAAGGAAATTACAAATTATAATCACGCAAAGAAATAAGATAAATATGACGGAACCACGCAAGGAAATAATGTTATGAATGAGAAAGGTTTGGAAAATAATTGGGAAGACATGCTGGAATAAGGAGCTTATGTGGATAATGGAGGCAGATGTCAGAGGATTAAAAAGCCAAATTGCAGACTTGATGACTACGTTGTGAACCATGGTTAGAGGATAAGGGTTAATTTATGGAGTGGGGGACAAGGAATCTGGTGGTTATATAATTGTCACAGTCTTTGGACGTATTAACTAGGCTGATTGTTATGAATACTCTATACCTTCTCACCCCAAATTCTTCTAGAATCTCACCCATTTCTTCTAGTGTCTCATCCCCTTCTATTTACTATTTGATAGTAGGCTATAATTATGTAGTTTGGCCACTATTGGCACTCTAAATTGGCTGCACTTTATTAATGTTTGAGCGCTAAATGATAATAAATTACTCTGATTGAGAACTTTATGCTTTGCAGGAGCAATTTCGGGCTTTGATGAAGTTAAGGAGCGTTTTGGAGCTAATATGGAGGATTGAAGGCCAAGTAAAAGCTTATGGAATAAATTGGGATCCCATTTGAGGATCGAAGGAGGTTAGCGCACTTAAAAAGAAGAACGAATAAGAGTGCATGAGATTGCCCAGGTGCGCAGTTGATGCGCGGTCACGTACTGGGCCGCGCAAGTCAAGCAGAAACTGGCTAAAGTGCGCGGCCAGATGCGCGGTCACCTGCCCAGGTGCGCGGCCGCGCACGTCCTCCGAGAAAAAAATATTCCAAGGCCAAAATTATAATTTTAGAGGCGACCAGCCTTGACCTATATGAAGCCCAGCTCACCCAAAAAGAGGGTATCTGGTTTTTTAGAAGAACTTTAAAGGCCAGAACAGGCAAGGAGCGAGACGGGAGATTCAGAAACGAGTTTTTATCTTTCTTTCTCCCTTTTTTTTTATCATTGATAAGGAATTCTTAGGTTATGATTGTGAAAACAATTATGAGTAGCTAAACTCTTTATTCTAGGGTTTGATGGAACCTCTTGGAGGATGAATCTTTGTTGTGTTTAATATAAATTTGCCATTGAAATTTTCTCTACTTGTTCAACTACGGGATTATTGAGGTTGATTGAAGGGCCCTCAATCGGCTATGCCTATTTACTATGTATTACTCAGAAAAGGGTACACATTTAGGTAGTTTTTGAACAACATCACTCCTAATGTATATGAGGGACCAATACAGAGGGTTTAAAGGTGGGTTTAGAAATAACAAAATCTTGGTGCGATTGTAGTGAGCGGTAAACTAGTGCTAGCTAGCGTAATTCAGAAGAATACGTTTAGTAAATTGTTGTATTTACTCGGATGAGAATTATGACACCTAAAGTGCTCACGATTGGTAGAGAGTATTTAGGCGAATTTGTAGTAGACGTAGCAGGGAGGATTCCGATAAGAGGGGAAGTCGTAGCTCTAGATCTTCCTAATCTTGTCTACAACAGTTGCTTTGTTAGTAATAAATATTTACAGCTTTTTAATTACCTTGTTAATTGTTAGTAAACACTCAAGTCATTATTCAATCTTGTTGGAAGTTGATTATTTGGATTCTTGTTGAACTAAAAGTTGTGATTAGTATGTTAATTCCTTGTGGGATTCGACTCCAGACTTGTAAAACCGATTATATTTGCAACGACCGCTTAGTCCTTGGCATAGTTGGGCGTAATCAAATTTTGGCGCCGTTGCCGGGGAATTTAACGGTGTTATTAATTGCAGCAAAAGAAGAGCTAGAATTCTTGGTGTAGTCAATTTTCTTCATCTTAAACTAAATATATTGAATTTCTAACGTTTGTAGTCTTGGGTGTTACAGGTGCATGCCTAGAAACTCCTCAAGAACTGGTGAATTTCTCGACGCATTATCAGATCCTGAGAAGGTTTTCAAGGCATTGAATCGTGTGAACAAGAAAGACAAACAACAACAGAATTCAACAGAAAAAATCGAACCAGAAATGGATGACGGAATAGAAAATCCAAACAACAACGGAAACAATGCAAATGAACCAAACAATCAGGGTGTGATGCCTCTTATACCAGAAGCAGCCTTGTATGATTGGGCACAACCCACCGTCGAAAATCTGGCAATAGAATTTGCAATCCCTCAGATACAAGCGAAATCATTACAAATCATGAACAACATGCTACATTTGTTGCAGAACAAGGGACTGTTCTCAGGGTCTTACATTGAAGATCCTCAGTAGCATCTGAAAAAATTTCTGTCGATATGTGTCACGCAAAGACAACCAAATGTGACACCGGAAGCAATAAGGCTATTGTTGTTTCCATTCTCGATGACGAGAGAGGCTCAGACATGGATTAATTCACTACCCACTAATTCCATCACTACTTGCGAGGAATTAGTCAAGCAATTTTTGAACAAGTTCTACCCACCTAATAGGACTGCCAAACAAGTTGACAAGATATTGAGCTTCAGGCAAAGACCAATAGAGACACTACAAGAAATGTGGGAGAGGTTCAAAGGTATGCTAGTTAAGTGTCCTCATTATGGCATTCCAGATCAGATGTCGGGGCAAAGGTTCAATATGGGATTGGCAAACATCTTGAAGGTCAATGTTGATGCTTCAGCAGGAGGAGCATTTTTGAGCAAATCATTCAGAGAATACAAGATTTTACTCAATAAAATGGCTCAAAACTCAGGATAGATGACAAGAGACTCTACGATCACTCCTGTTGTTCACTCAGTGACTTTGGATACAAACAACTCCATAGCTTAAAATATGGCCACTCCGATGACGCAAATGAGTATCCTCTCCAAAAAGATTGATAAATCAGGCCAGAAACAGCAGGTACACATAGTTGACGTGACTAATGGGGGTTTATGTACACCATGCATCAACCAACCTTATGTATGCTCATGGAGTGCGGAAAGTGACAACCAGAACCATCAGGAGAATATGAACTATGTGGCCAACTATGGAGGACAGCGGCAAGGTGGTCAGAATTGCGGGCAACGGAATCAGCAATATAGACCAGCACAGCAGCAGTACAATAATGGTAACAATCCTGTAGCCATGAGACCATAGGGTGAAGTTGTGCCGTACCAAAGACAACAGGGCTACAATCAGCAAAATCAGCAGCTAGCTTATCAACAGTCTCAACAACAACAGATTGTGAGACAAGATGATGGGTTTGTCATGCCCCATCCCCGGGATGCGCGACCGGCATTCAACCGAGTGAACCTGACCGAGCAAGCATGTTAGATACTTTCTACCCAATTAACCCATAATCAAGAAAAGGCGTTATTTCATTAATTATACAGTAGGAAACCCATTCATACAATCCCAAATCATTTCATTAGTCATTGCGCCTTTAAGTCTCAAAATACACATTTCTTATAGTTCAAGTGGAATAAGTGATCAAACATAACATAACTTGTTTGACATTCCCAACACCCATATACAAGGAGCCTCTAAAGATACAAAAGAGAGTAAAGATGGTGTCGGCAACAAGGCCCCGACTATACCTCAAAAGGTGACCATGATATAAACAAAAGGTACAATACATGAACCCGAAATGAAATGGGGTTTACCGAGTTCGCTGAGAAGAGGATGCAGCACTATCTGAGATCCGCATTGTCTGCTATGTAACCACCTACATCCATTTAAATATGCAGCGCCACCAACAAAAGGGACGTTAGTACCGTCGAATAGCACTAGTATGTATAGCTAAACACCAACTCAATATAATGAATAATAATACAAGAAGGACAATCAAGAATTCAATAAGGCTTCAAATAATAGTAAAACAATAAGTTAAGGATCATATACGTTTTCAAGTCAATCTCCATATTATTAGGTTGGGTGGTCTTTAGTACCGATATTTCTCAATTCATAATACCTCCGTATTCTTACACGGAGTCCGATCTCGGCCCGATCAGCTAGGCCGCCTCATCTGAGACATTACCACAATTTCATTATAACTTTAAAGTACCGTACCACCATGTGTGCGACATGGCATCCGATCACGGCCCGATCGTCTAGGCCATCTCATTTGAGACATCCTCCCTTTTCACCATTTCATCCACAATACCACCGTGTTCTTACACGGAATTCGATCTCGGCCTGATCGGCTAGGCCATCTCATTTGAGACATTACCTTTTTTAGTCAAATCATCTCACATCGTACTTCTTTCATATACTTTTGATTCATTGGCGCTAGTGATTATGATTACAAAATCATTCTTGGCACTTGGCCATATTTCATAGTTCCATACCCCTTTCCCATATTCAATATCATTATCAAAATCAATAAGGCTTCCCATTCAAGATATTAAATTCACATATGAGCAATTTGGGAATCTTAGGCACATAGAGGCTTTTCATACAATTTGGCATAACAACCTTTATTTCGATCTTGACATGAAGTCTTAACATTTCTAACACATATTCCACTTTTTTAAACACATCCTCAATGACAAGATAACATGATGAAGCATTTAGAATAAATATTGAACTTACATCCTTCAACACAAACACGTTAGAAATCGCCAATTCTATAATGATCAAGGGCTTACTCCAATTACATAATCACCGTGGGATTCGATTCTAAGAAGAAGGGGGTTTAGCCAACATACCTCAATTGAGCTCTTTAAAACTCTAAAATTTCCGGAATATTAGCCACTTCAATCTATTTTAGCAATATAACAAAATTGAACCAAAATTTGGAAGATGAACATGGTTTTAGCTCATTTGAGCATACTATCAAACACTAGGTGTGCATCAATGTTTTAAGGCTCTGTTGTGGAAGATTCCATCATATCCCAACCCACTTTCTACCATTATTAGCTCACAATCTTCCCACATACTACAAGGATACATGCATGCAAGGTAAGCACTCACATCCCCATGAATTACCTCACTAATGGCCCATTCTAGTTACATTTTGAAATTAAGAGTTTGGGTGATAGAATCTTACCTCTTAGGAAGAAGACCTAGGTGCCTCTCTTGATAATCTTCAAGATTTAAGTGAGAATTGAAGAACAATGTGATGAAGATTTCTTCTCCCTCTATGACCCTCTCTCTCATCTAAAAATATCAGAAAATATGATCAAAATGGTCCATGGGATGTGTTTTAACGAAATAGTAAAAACCCCAAAAATGAAGCTCCGGAACAAGGTCTGCGATCGCATATGCGATCGCATAATCGATATGCGGACCGCATATCGGTCGCATAATCGATGACCAAAACAGCCAAAAAATGCCCGTGTCTATGGTCACTATGCGACCCGCAAACCTGTTCTGCGGTCGCATAATGAACCGTAGAACAGTTATGCGGTCTTATAGTCGACCGCAAAATTTCATCCAAACTGGCCCAATTAACTGCCTCACTCTGCGGCCATTATGCGGCCCGCAGAGTGATTCTGCGATCGGATAATGGACCGCAGAAACACGTTGTTCTACCAAATATTTTCTTTACTTTCCAGTGCATTATTCAACCCAAAAAGTCTGAACTTATTATTAACCTTTACGCCTACTTTGGCATCACGGAACCCGGGTTTTTAGGAAAAATATTTTACGATGCCTTACAGGTTTGCTGAACTTAAGAGAATGCTGGAATGTAACAACAGAATGCTGCAACAACTAATTCGGTAGACTGGAAAAATTCAAGAGAGAGTGAACTCACATGAATCAGCGATAAAGGGTACTGAGATTCAGTTAGGGTAGATCTCTATGGCTCTAAACAATCGTCCCCAAGGGACGCTACATGCAGACACACAAGTCAATTCAAAAGAACAGGGCCCGAAGCAGCTTATGGCGGTGAGTTTAAGAAATGGTAGAGATCTTGATCTAGAGCAAGAAATTGCTTGCGAAAGCCTACCAGCTGAAACACTTGTGCCAGTACCAATCGATATAGATGATTCGACAGGGTTAACAGAGGTGACGGTATAACATGCACCAGCTGAATCTAGCAAAGAAAAAGAGATTGCGAAGGAAAGTGAGTTAGTGAAAGAGAAGGCAGTCGAAACAGAGCCCAAGCAGGTTCAAACTCAAACCATAGGAAAGAAGCGGCCTCCAACACCCTTCCCCCAGAGATTGGCCAAATATCAGAAAGATGAGCAGTATAAGAAATTCATGGAGATGTTGAAGCAAATGCAGGGGAATATCCCATTGATTGACGCCTTGAAGGAAATGCCTGGTTATGCTAAAATGACGAAGGACTTGATGTCTCGTAAGTTCGACTTTCAAGACTTGGCCACGGTTACACTGACTCAGACATGTAGTGTTGTTGTGACGAGAACCATAGCTGAGAAGCTGTCTAACCCAGGGAGTTTCACAATCCATAGACAATAGGCAACTATGCTTTTGCTAAGTCACTTTGTGATTTGGGGGCGAGCATAAATCTGATGCCCTTGGCTATTTATAAAAGGTTAGGCATTGGAAAAGCAAGACCCACATCCATGTTACTACAGCTAGCCGACCAAATGGTGAAGAGGCCCTCAAGTATACTTGATGATGTGCTGGTACAGGTTGGAAAGTTCGTGTTTCCGGCAAATTTTGTCATTCTGGACTGCCGGGTTGACGAGGAGATTCCCATAATTTTGGCGAGGCTATTCTTGGCCACTTGGAGAGCTCTAATTGATTGTAAAACTGGGGAGCTAAAGATGAGACCGAACGATGAAGAGATAACGTTCAATGTGCAGAAATCTATGCAGCGACCCAGTGAGTTTGCTAACTGCTCTCTGATAGAGGCTGTGGATGTGATTTTGGAGGAGGAAGATGAGACTCTGAATGCAAAAGACCCTCTAGCAACATGCCTCATGAACTTAGAAGAAATGGATGGTGAGGACTTGACAGAGTGGGTTTTGGCCCTTGAAGGGCGAGGGTACTGGAAAAGAGAGCTCGAATTCGAGCCCTTACACTTAGAATAAAGAAAAATACCTCCAGCTAAGCCATCAATTGAAGAGCCACCACAGTTGGAGCTAAAACAGTTACCGTCTCACCTCAGGTATGCCTTCTTGGGACCTAAAGCCACTTTACCTGTTATTATCTCATCCAGTTTGTTAGATGTGCAGGCAGAATAACTTTTGCAGGTGTTAATGGAATGGAAGACTGCAATTGGCTGGACCATTGCAGATATTAAGGGGATCAGCCTGGCATTTTGTATGCATAAGATTCTAATGGAAGATGGGCACAAACCTTCTAGATAACATCAAAGAAGGCTGAACCCTAACATGAAAGAAGTGGTGAAGAAAGAAGTGATCAAGTGGTTAGATGCAGGAATCATCTTCCCCAACTCTGATAGTAACTGGGTCAGCCCAGTTCAGTGTGCCAAAGAAGGGTGGAATGACTGTAGTGAAAAATGGGAATAATGAGTTGATCTCGACTCGTACAGTCACGGATTGGAGAAATTGCATGGATTATAGAAAACTTAACACGGCCACCCGGAAAGACCATTTTCCCTTGCTATTCATTGACCAAATCTTGGATAGATTGGCGGGGAGGTCTCACTTCTGCTTTTTGGATGGATGTTCGGGGTACAATCAGATTTCAATAGCCCCTGAGGATAGAGAGAAAATGCCATTTACTTGTCTGTATGGCATCTTTGCCTTTCGGAGAATGTCGTTTGGCCTATGCAATGCACCGACCACCTTTCAGAGGTGTATGTTAGCCATTTTCACTGATATGGTTGAAGATATTATAGAAGTATTTATGGATGATTTCTCAGTGGTGGGGGATTCATTTGAAGATTGTCTTCACAATTTAAGAATAGTGTTGAAAAGGTGTGTGGAAATAAATTTAGTGCTGAATTAGGAAAAGTGCCATTTTATGGTACAAGAAGGTATATTGTTGGGGCATCGAGTGTCCAGTAAGGGTATTGAGGTCGACCATGCTAAGGTTGACGTGATTCTGAAATTGCCACCGCCTACTTCGGTCAAGGCAGTAAGAAGTTTCCTTGGGCACGCCGATTTCTACAGGCGATTTATAAAGGATTTTTCTAAAATTGCTAACCCCTTATGTAAACTCATTGTAAAGGATCACTCCTTTGTATTTTCTGATGACTGCAGGTTAGCATTTGAGGAGCTGAAGAAGAGACTAGTGACTGCACCAATCATCGTTGCACCCAACTGGGAGCAACCATTTGAGCTCATGTGTGATGCGAGTGACTATGCTATAGGAGCAGTTCTGGGGCAGCAAAAGGACAAACCGGTGCACCCAATATACTAAGCAAGCAGAATGCTAAGCGGTGCACAACTCAATTATACCGTGACTGAGAAAGAGATGTTGGTTATGGTATTTGCATTTGACAAATTCAGGTCTTATTTGATTGGTTCAAAAGTGATTGTTTATACTGACCATGCAACACTTAGGTATCTAATAGCAAAGAATGATTCAAAGCCACGCTTGATCCGTTGGGTTCTTTTGCTACAAGAATTCGATTTGGAGATCCGCGATAAGAAAGGGGTAGAGAACCAAGTAGCAGACCACCTTTCAAGGTTGGAGGGAACTGAAAAGAAAGTAGAGGTAGAAGATATAACAGAGACATTCCCGGATAAACAATTGCTAGCAGTGGCAATGGAGGAGGCACCAAGGTATGCAGACATTGCAAACTACCTGGCGAGCGGTATTGTCCCCTATGACCTTTCCTCTATCCAAAAGAAAAAGTTTTTTCGTGACTGTCGTATGTATTATTGGGATGAGCCTTATCTGTTCACAATTTGTGTTGATAACATGATCCAGAGATGTATCCCCGAGATAGACCAATCTTCTATTTTGCAGGCTTGCCACGCGTCACCATATGGTGGCCATTTCGGGGGAGTAAGGACAGCTGCAAAAGTGCTGGAGTCGGGATTCTACTGGCCAACATTGTTCAAAGATGCACACTGATGAGTGAAGGGTTGTGATGAATGTCAACGAACCGAGAATATTTCTCACCGACATGAGATGCCTATGAACCCAATTCAGGAGGTCGAAGTGTTTGACGTATGGGGAATCGATTTCATGGGGCCTTTCGTCAGCTCATATGGCAACAAGTACATACTCATAGCGGCGGACTACGTGTCAAAATGGGTGGAGGCTGCAGCGCTCCCCACAAATGATGCAAAAGGGGTAATTGGTTTTCTGAGAAAGAATATATTCACCCGATTTGGCACCCCAAGGGCAATAATCAGTGACGGAGGCACTCACTTCTGTAATCACGCCTTTGCCAAGTTGTTAGAAAAGTATGGTGTACGCCACAAGGTTGCCACCCCATATCATCCCCAAACGAGTGGGCAAGTGGAAGTTACGAACAGAGAAATAAAGAGTGTTTTGACAAAGACTGTGAATGTCACAAGAACAGATTGGGCGAGAAAGTTAGATGATGCACTCTGGCCTTATCGTACCGCTTTCAAAACTCCGATTGACATGTTACAGTACAAATTAGTGTTTTGGAAGGTGTGTCACTTACCAGTGGAGTTGGAGCATAGAGCCTTGTAGGAATTGATGCAGTTGAATCTCGACATAGAAGAGGCGGGTACAAGTAGAGTCACTGAGTTGCACCAGCATGTTGAGTTTTGCTACTAGGCTTTTGAGAGTGCAATACAATATAAGGAGAGAATGAAGATGATGCACGACAAGAATATTATTGAGCGGAACTTTAAACTTGGAGATATTGTATTGATGTACAACTCAAAATTGAGGTTGTTTCCAGGAAAGTTGAAGTCAAGATGGTCGGGATCATTTCATGTGGTAGAGACGCATCCAACTGGAGCCGTCGAGATTACTGCAGAAGATGGCTCCCGTAAGTTCAGAATTAATGGACAAAGGCTAAAACATTACCAGGGCATGGTTGAGGAAGATAAAATGATCTCGACCGTGTACTTGAAAGATCCCTGATAAGGGATAACCTGAGTCATGCCGCGATATTAAATCAGACGCTTCTTGAGAGGCAACCCATGGGTTTGTTGTAATTCGTCGTGCCGCGACATTAAATCGGGCGCTTCTTGGGAGGCAACCCAATATTTTTTGTGTTTTTGTTATTTTTTGTGTTTAATTTTAAACTGTAGAAGTATTGACAAGTTTATCAATGTGTAGGGATGAATTTGTGTGCGCTGGAATGACTCGGGGTGAAGAAATTAATCCGAAGAGGGCTAAAAGTGGATCAAGCTTAAAAGCTAGAAAGACAAACGTGTGTGGCCGCACACCAACCTTGCACAGACCGTGCATTTTTGCACACTGACCGCACATGTGGCGTGCATTTTTGGACCTCCACTGTCACACATGCGCGGCCATGCATTTTGGGACCTTCACTGCCACACGTGCGCGTCCGCGCACCAACCGCGCACCGACCGCGCACTGGGCGTCGTTTGTAGTGTATTTAATTAGTTTAATTTTATTTTTTATTTTTTTCTCTTCTTTTCTTTCTTCTACAGTTGTTTTTCTTTTATTAATACCCCCCCCCCCCCAAACCCCCATCTCTAAACACAAGAAACAAAGGCCCAAACCCTCACTTCTCCCCAATTTCAAAATCAAAACCTACACACTTCCCATCATCTCTACCACTCAATAACTTCTCAACCCAAATCCTCACAAGTTCCCTCAGGTAAGTGCCATGGTTTCTGTTTCCCTCTTAATTTAGTTAGTTTTATTTTTCTCTTTGTTTCTTTTCTATTCTTTTCTTTGTATTGTAGTAGAATTCATTGTTGTTCTTTTCTTTTCTTTATATTGCTAGTATACTTGTTTGTATGTGGGGTGATAGTTGAAGTTCATCTTGTTGGGTTGGATTAGACATTAGTATATTTGTGGTGGAATTGAGGTTATAATTGGGTGTTTGGGGAGCTTGGTAAACTTGCTCATCAAGTGTTTGTATAAATGCCACATTGAGTTCGTGAGTGTAATTTTGTGACCAATTGTGCTGGTGAAGTCTGAGTAACCGCTCTTGGTTCACACATCATGCCTTTTACTTATAGTGGTATTTTTTTAAGGTAGTATGACGCTTTCCAAGAAATGACGAACCACAAGTGCCTTCTCTAGTGGTCACGCAGGCTCATCCCAGGCACGAGCCTCGACCAATGTGCCTCAGTTTGACAGCACAATGTATACTATCTGAGTAAGAAGTTCACACCCTATGAAGTACGGTATTCTTTGCTGGAACGCACCTTCTGTGCTTTGACCTGGATAGCCCAAAACCTAAGGCACTACTTCTGTGCCTATACCACATATCTCATATCAAGGATGGATCCTCTGAAGTACATCTTCCAAAAACCCATGCCTACAGGGAAGCTAGAAAAATGGCAGATATTGTTGAGTGAATTCGACATCGTCTATTTGACTCAGAAGGCGGTTAAGGGACAAGCATTAGCGGATCATCTTGCAGAAAATCCTGTAGGAGGAGAATACAAACCACTAAAAACGTATTTTCTTGATGAAGAAGTATCATTCGTAGGAGAAGATATCGTCGAAGCCTACGACGAATGGAGAATATTTTTCGATGGAGCCGCAAACTTCAAAGGAGTGGGTATTGGAGTCATTTTGGTGTTAGAAACAGGTCAACATTATCTGGTATCCGTAAAACTCAGATTTTTGTGCACCAATAATATGGCAGAATATGAGGCTTGCATATTGGGGCTCAATTTGGCCGTTGACTAAATATCCAGGAATTACTGGTAATTGGTGATTCAGATCTTCTAGTACATCAGGTGCAGGGAGAATGGGCTACAAAGAATACCAAGATATTACCATATCTATATCATGTGCAAGAGATGATGAAGAGGTTCATGAAGATAGAGTTTAGACATGTCCTGAGAATCCAGAATGAGTTCACAGACGCATTGGCCACTTTGTCCTCCATGATACAGCATCCGGACAAGAATTTCATCGACCCCATTCCGATAAGGATTCATAATCAGCCAGCTTACTACTCTCATGTTGAAGAAGAAGCAGATGGGAATCCATGGTTCCATGATATGAAAGAGTACTTGGCAAAAGGAGAGTACCCGGAGCATGCAAATCATACTAAAAAACACACGCTCCGAAGATTGTCCAACCAATTCTTCCAAAGTGGAGGAATTCTGTACAAAAGGACTCCAGACTTAGGGTTATTACGGTGTGTTGACGCCAAGGAAGCTTCCAAACTGCTCGAAGAGATACACACTGGAACTTGCGGACCACACATGAATGGTTTCATTTTAGCCAAGAAGATACTGAGAGCAGGTTATTTTTGGATGACTATAGAAACAGACTGCATCAGGTATGTCCAGAAATGTCATCAGTTCCAAATACATGCAGATATGATACGGGTGCCACCAAATGAACTCAATGCAACGAGTGCACCTTGGCCTTTTGCCGCTTGGGGAATGGACATCATTGGACCAATCGAGCCTGCCGCTTCAAACGGGCATAGGTTCATTTTAGTGGCCATAGACTACTTCACAAAATGGGTCGAATATGCATCCTACAAAGTTGTAACCAAGAAAGTCATCGCAGATTTTGTCAGATATCATATTATTTGCCGATTCGGGGTTCCAGAGTCCATCATCATCGACAACGCCGCCAATCTCAACAGTGACCTAATGAAAGCTATGTGCGAGACCTTCAAAATCAAGCACAAGAATTCCACAACATACAGGCCTCAAATGAATGGAGCCATGGAGGCCGCAATCAAGAATATCAAGAAAATACTGAGGAAGATGGTAGACAACCACAAGAAATGGCACGAGAAGTTACCATTTACCTTATTGGGGTACTGTACCATAGTACGCACATCAACCGGGGCAACTCCCTATTTGCTGGTCTACGGTACCGAAGCTGTCATTCCTGTCGAGATTGAAATTCCTTCTTTAAGAATTATACAAGAAGTTGAACTCAGTGATGCAGAATGGATAAGAAGCCACTATGAACAATTAGCTCTCATTGACGGGAAAAGAATGAATGTAGTGTGTCATGGTCAACCCTATCAGAATAGAATGTCCAGAGCTTTCAGCAAATGGGTCAAACCTAGACAGTTCGCACCAGGGCAGCTGGTACTGAAGCGGATCTTCCCGCATCAAGATGAAGCCAAAGGGAAATTTTCACCCAATTGGCAAGGTCCTACATGGTTCACAGAGTACTAATAGGAGGAGCACTCATACTCGCAGAAATGGACGGAGAGGTTTGACCAAAGCCTATCAATTCAGACGCAGTTAAAAGATATTATGTTTAGAATGTTTGCATTTCTTCATCTGATGTAATTGAACTACGCTCGTCTTGATTCCCGTTTAAGAGGGGATATGTAGGCAGCCCTGTGGGTTCAGTGACAATTCAACAAATTTTCACTTTCCCCACAACTAGAAACTGGGGCAGAATTTTGAGGAGGACCCTCAAAATTCCGGAGCAAGACCAGCCAACGTCATCATATGCAGAATGGTCAGAGAATCGCCTAAGTAAACTGGGGCAGAATTTTGAGAAGGACCCTCAAAATTCTAAGGAAGTCACAATGCCTCTAAAGTGTCACAGTCATTAGTTCATCTAATTTATCTGATATTGCATACTAATTTATTTTAAATAACTACATTCATCATATGCACGCACATTTTTTGAAAACTTTATTTTATGAAACAACCAGATGCTACCCATGGTAACTCGAACAGGATTTCTATGCAGAGCAAGGCAAAGCAAGTAGGCGAAGGAACGAACCAACCTTCCCCATAGAACTCACGATTTCCCTTTGGATGCAGGAACAAGGAATATTCGCAAATACATGCACACCTCAGGATCACTATCTTCACAACGACAAAGTTGCCAAACGCAAACACATTTCCAGCTAAGAAATACTTTGCTACTACTTATTATCTGTTCATTGCATTAGACTAAGCATTGTCTCCATCTTGCATGAGGCTAAGCCCTACCTCCTCAATTGTATAAGGCTAAGCACGACCTTCCCCTGCATGAGACTAAGCATTGTCTCTATTTTGCACGAGGCTAAGCCCTGCTTCCTCAATTACATAAGGCTAAGCACGACCTTCCCCTGTATGAGACTAAGCATTGTCTTTATTTTGCATGAGGCTAAGCCCCGCCTCCTCAATTGCATAAGGCTAAGTATTGCCTTCCCCTGCATGAGACTAAGGCCTCATTTATTTTTTTTTAAGATTAAGACGTCTGAATCTTAATAGACATCTGAATATCAAGATGTGTATTAAGATTAAGATATCTAAATCTAAATACATATCTGAATATATTAAGAGGTGTATTAAGATCTGAATATTAAATAATTAAGAATGTTTGATTTTTAACATTTGAATGTATAAAATTTCTCTTTATTTAAAAATTAATAAACATAAAATTCAAATGAAATACTAACTAATCTAATATTCTATCAATAAAATATATAGTTTTTTAAAATATGATAGTTGTTGGTGGTGATGGCTAACGGGTGAATGCCGACTAGAGACGGTGGTTGGTGGTAGTTTTGGTTGATGATGGTGGTTTATGCTAGTAGCTAGTAGTGATTGGTAGTGGTGGAGATTATGATTGAGGATGGTGGTGGTGGGTTGTGATAGTTAATAAAGGTAGGTAGTGGTAGTAATTGTGATTGAGGAATGTGGTGGGTGGGTGATGGTTGGTTATAATGATGCGCGGTGCCGGCTATAATTGTTGATGGTGATGGGGTGGTTAGTTGCGGTACTTGAGGTGGATGAGTGTTGATTGTGGGTGAGAATTATGGTGGTCGGAGTGGTGGTGATGGTCGATAATGGTGGCGGCTATGATTGAGGATGATGATGGCATGGTGATGGTGGTAGTGGTAGTGGTGGCATGGTGGTAGCTGATAATGGTGAGCGGTGGTGATAGTTAATAATGAATATGTCATAGCATCTTAATGAAATTAAGTCTCTGTTATAGATCTTAATCATACAAACCTATTCAGACCCATTAAGTGGTTGTGAAGTAAAAAAAAAAAACACACTTAATGATTAAGATCTGAATAATTAAGATTCAGACTTTAAAAATAAATGCACTTAATGTCTGAGATCTGAATGATCAAGATTCAGACCTCCATTAAGTGCAAACAAATGAGGCCTAAGCATTGTCTCCACCTTTGTATGAGGCTAAGCCCTACCTTCTCAATTGTATAAGGTTAAGCATTGCCTTCCCCTACACGAGACTAAGCATTGTATCCCACTTACATGAGGCTAAGCCCTGCCTCATCTTGCATGAGACTAAGCATTGATTCCCATTTCGCATGAGGCTAAACATTGCCTCCCTAGTCACATAAGGCTAAGCTCTGATTTTCCTTGCGTAACCCTAAATGTTATGTTATGTAAAACCTTGCACTATTCTCTTCCTCGGGGCTAAGCTCCGCCCCCGATCTTACACAAGACTAAACTCTGTCCTGTTTTGTTTCGCATAACCAAGTATCATGTCTTTGCATCTCATGGGCTAAAATATTGCTATTTTGTCTGAAGGCGTCGTAGTCTGAAGGCATCATCCTCATAGCTGGAAGACATCATGCCATGGCATGAGGATCTCTCAATATTGCACATCATTATTCAAAGGCATCATGGTTCAGAGGCACCATCGTCATGGCCCGAGAACAACATTTCATAGCCTGCGAATCCCCTATCTCACGATTCATGGCCCGGGACGTCATGGTCTAAGGACATCATCCTCACCATCCAAAGACGATCTCCATGGTCCAAAGGTAATTTGCATCATGTTTAAATTCTCACAATAATCCCTATATATTTGCATGCGTTGTGTTTAAAGTTTTGCAGGTAATCCCGGAAGTAATCGTCCTCCTAACGGGAGCAATCTTCGCTCCGGTTTCCGTTCAATGTTCATATGCTGCAATTATTTCAAATATAACCAACCACCGTACGTTACTCATTCCCATCAGATAACCGTTCAAATATCCATAACCATTCCCAGATACATCCATTCACATTTCCGATATCGTCCTATCCAGAAGAGCTTGTCCGTTCCTACAACAACTCCATCGGTTTATTCCACCGTTGGATCCAGAACTACACATGGCCTGATTCCTGTAAAACCAGGGATATGTAGGCAACTCAGAAACCAGGGTTCGGCCTATATTTTTCAAAATCATCCCATTCGGTCAAAATCGGTCATCATTTCTTTACTCAATAACTCTTTCATTATTCCCGAGTAAAGAGGGGCAGTTATTGATACCCAATTTTGCCCTCATATTTATATTTTATATATATATATATATATATATATATATATATATATATATATATATATATATATATATATATATATATATATATATATATATATATATATATATATACACACATCATCATTTGATTTATAAGCATACACAAGTATTTTTCATAATTTTCCATGATTTTTAAAGACTTTAAACTAATTTATTTCTGCATTTTATTATAAAAATATCCAGTAATTATCCTCCAAAATATTTTTATGATGATATAATCATCTAAACTTATCATTTATACCAACATGATGTTTTAAATATTTTTTAGTGCATTTATTTTTATAATTACCTTTGCATTTTTAGGCTAATTGCACATTTTTGCAATAATAGCATATATTCATGTATAATTACATTATTTATGCAAAACTATAACTTTTTATATTTTTATAATGTTAAGTTATAATTTTTAATCATTTTAGGGCATAAATAATATTTTTTTATTTATTAATGACTTCTATAAATTATTTGTTTAATAAATATTGGGTATTTAAAAACTAGCCCCACTTTGAAACCTATTTTCAGACCAAACAATGGCCCAAAACACCTAATACACTAGCCCAAATAACCTCGGCCCAAACCAATGACCCACCAAATCCCAACCCGATCGGACCCACTATATTTAACTCGCCCCATTCACGCTTTAAATCATGGCCGTTGATCTTGAGAGATCAACGGCCCCTATTTAATCCCCCTTCTTAATTAACCAATCACCCTAACCCTAACCCCATTTCTCTTTTGCCCACCGCCTCTGCATCCTCTCATCTCCTTTCTCCCCCTTTCAAGAACCCTAGTTGCCGCCCCCTAAATCTTCTCCTAATCCCACCTAATATGGGATTCTATGGCTATTACTTACCATACTCGATCCCCTTCTGGTATTGGCTACTCTCCTATAGGGCTTTCCTAAACATGGCAAGCAGATCTCCTCAAAATCGAACCAAAATCGGCTCAAATCCCTATTTTTTGAATGTTATTCCGTCTATGTTCATCCTATACTACTATGAGTTCGAACATTTGTTTATATTCTGTTGATTCTTACTTACCCTAAAAATTAGGGTTTCAGATATCTTTAGATCGAACCAAAATTGGTTCGATTCTTTAATTTTAAGCGATGTTTATGTCTATATTCATCTGGTTCTGTACAACGTTTGATTTTTTATTTTTTAGATTCTGCTGATTTTTTGTACTTTCCCTAAAATTAGGGTTTTTTCTCTCTTTTCCTTACTGATTTCGATTGCATGTGATGTTCTTTCCTTTCTAGTATTTGATTGACACTTTTCCTTATTTACTTGTTCAATCTTTATCACTATATAAACCCCTCCCCATTCCCCTTTTAGGGGGGGGAGGGGGGAATCGCTAGAATCTCACTAAATATTTAAAGCTTTACTCAGTCATTCTTCATTATCTCGTTCCACACTTTGGTTTTGGCCGGCTGAAAGCCAAGGCTACTAAATTCTGGATTTTTGCTTCTCGTTGATGTTTAGAATACTGTGGACTTTTATTCTTTCTTGTATTTTCGTTTAACTGGTAAGTTACTTGCCCTTTGCAATTTCACCCTTATGTGTCTCTGATTTGCGTGTGTTCTTACTTCTGAAATCCATGGCTTAGTATATTTCTGGGTTACTTTATAGCACCACTCTATTAACTTTACATGTGCTTTAAGTCTCTTTAGCATTTAACTACTCCTAATGCTGCTAGTTGTGAGATTATCTACGCCTAACTGGGTAATCTGAATCTTCCTAAGATTGTTTAGCTAGTGTATTGAAGCCTGAATGTTCATGAATCTGTTTACTTGCTTTGTCCTAAATTTCTGTAATGAATGCCTCACATTTGTAGTAACCTGTGTTAAGATTTTCGTTGTTAATGATAATTTGCCTCTCTGCCATTGTGTCACTCAGCATGCTCACTCGATAGCATACCCCTGTAGTAGCTGCTTGTGATTTAGAACAGTTATCTCAGCATGTTTGAATTGTTGTTTTCTGATATTAGGATGAATCTTTGATACAATTGGACCTTCTTTAGTTAATTAGTCTACTATGTCAATGTCTGAATGCCTACATCTGCTTTTTGATAGGAATTTACTTTCCACTCTATTATGAATCTCTGTAATGATAGTCGTGCATATGTTATGTGTCCTAATGATCTTGCCTCTCTGATAACACATCCCTTAATATGTCTTTGACCTACTTGATACACTGTTCCTTCTGTGATTACTTGGCTCATCACAATGCGCATTCCCCATCATGTCTAAATGTTTTCTTGTTTCTCAATAATGATACTAGGATGTATACTTAGCATAATTTCCAACCATATTTCAACTTGTTTAGTATTGTGCATCTGTACATAATAATCTTTGCCAATCCTGCAAACTTGTTCTTTCCCTAACTCTTTCAATATGTGACTGCCTATGTGCTAAGTGTTAAACCTGCTAAGTTTGTGACTTGTTTGATTATGTGCTCTATATTCTCAATTTGGTCATATATGTTTAAATTATAAGTGTCCCCCAATCCTTGTCTCTCAACCTTGGTCCACTCTCTTTCACTTGATAGTTGGGCTCTTTTTCTTTTTTTGATTTCTCATTCTTAGCCGGTTGAAAGCCAAGGCCACTTAGGTTCTATCATTTGACCTCCCTAGTGTGAGCACTGTTCAGGGTCCAATTGAGACCCTTGTGAACTCTGACACACTAGGACTTGTTCCCTAGTCATTCTCTGATTTTCCTCTATCAACCTCCCTAGTGTGAGCACTATCCTGGGTTCTTGAAGCCCTTGGGAACTCTGACACACTAGGGTCATGGTTCTAATTGCTCAACTCTGTTTTCACCTACTGCCTAAATCAACTGGTTTCTGGTTGCTTTATGTAAATAAAGATCTGACTTCTGGATTGTTGTAAAACTATGTGGATTTGAGGTTGAAGGCCTGGCCTGGCTGGGTATATCTTTGGGCCTGTTATAGGCTCACTATAGTTATTTTACTCTATAATTTATGCTATTCATTGGGTCTGTAATAATGTTGAATAACAATTGGGGTATTAGTAAAACTGGAAAAAGGGGGTTTATCTTAATACTTGCAGAGAAATGGGTAGAGATCCTGCCTATAGGTGCTCTACTTTGCTCAAATGTGTTATTATGCTCAAATGTGTTCAGTTATTATGCGTTAGAAATCCTGCCTATAGGTTCTCTACTTTGCTCAAATGTGTTATTATGCTCAAATGTGTTCAGTTATTATGCATTAGAAATCCTGCCTATAGGTTCTCTACTTTGCTCAAATGTGTTATGCTTTTACCTGTTAGAAACCATGCCTATATGATGTTAAATGACCAATATCTCAATGTGCACATGCATTAGGCCATATAGGATCCTGTTAATTTACATGCTACCTAATTTGCAATTTAGATACCATGCCTATAGGATCTAAAATCAGTCTTAATTATTGATTATAGAAATCATGCCTATAGGATCTAAAATCAGTCTTAATTATTATCTTGCTCGTTTCTTTCAAGTGTTAATGTTCAACTTTCAACACTGTTTCGATGCCACTATTAGAAAGCATGCCTATAGGAGCAAACTGAGTAATTCTGAGTATCGTTAATAGTTATCACTGCCAACTACTACGTAAATCACCTAGATGTCATGTCTATAGGTTTAATCGCTTATAATATGTAAATAGTAGGCAACTGCATAGTCACTTAGAAATTGTATCTAAGGTAGCATCTTGCATCTGAAACTGCCTGTACGTTTGAATCCCAAGGTCACATAGAAACCATGTCTATAGGGCTTAATGGCTTTAACTCGTCTCAATTCTGAAACTGTCAAACGCCTGACTTGTTTGGGTGCATTTGTTGCCTAAGTGTGGAGGCTAACTTGAGCCCTTATTTGTTTATACATGAAAGTCCAATTTGTTTTATATGTCGCCTAGTTTTCTCATTTTTGAGAAACCTAAGTTAAGTCTAGAACCACCCAAGATAGAGGTCCATATGCCTCCTGGACTATAGGTATGGGTCGGTTAGTGCACGCATAAGGTACGATTTAGATTCAATTAGTACGCTTTAGGTAAACAACTTAAAGATAGTAATCGGGTAGCAGGAGATAACAGTCTGTGCCGCTGAATAACACGAGTAACACCCCACCTCGAGGGAGTTACAAAGTATTATTTATGTTGCATGGGGTGATCCTTTATGCTAAAAAACTTAGGACCTCCCCCCCTCCCCCGCGCGCCCCCCGCCCACCTTGCCTTAAAATCAATTATTTTGTTTATTTGCCCAATTTTGTCTTTTCTCTTTATTTGGACTAATTCATATAATTTGAGTTCGACCAGAACCCACAGTTGTGGACCTTAAGGAGTTCCTAACACCTTCTCCTCGAGGTAATTTGAGCCCTTACCCGATCTTTCGTGACACAAACTAGTTAAAATAGAGTTATTCGCAAATAGGTGCCCTAATGCACCTTAAAAATCGTTAGGTGGCGACTCTTCTCTTTTAATTACCTTCCTTTAAAAGAGTTGTCACGACGTCGAAGCCCGCTTTTGCGAGAAAGAAGGGGCGCGACAGCTTTCACATAACACAAATAGCACAATCAACCCAAATCCTAAGGGGTAGCTCCCCCACACAAAGTTAGGCAAGATACTTACCTCAAAGAAGCTAAATCAATACTTTAAGAAGCCCTTCCCGTGTGAAACAATCTCCGGACGACTCGAATCTAGTCAAAATAACTTAATATCATAAATAAAAGCCATATGAAATAATTTTGGATAATAAAGCTTCATTCTTTAATAAAAATCAAAAAGTCAACCCAAAAGTTAACCTCGGGCCTGCACCTTGGAACCCGACAAGACTTACAAATTCCGAACACCCATACTTATATGAGTCCAATCATACAAAAATCATTCAATTCCGACCTCAAATCGGCCTTCAAACCATCAATTTATGTTTTAGAAAGTTTTTACTAAAATTCCCAATTTCTCCAATTCAAATTATTAATCAAACACTAAAATTGAGGTTGGTATCCTGAAATAATAACAAATTCGAGTCAAAAATACTTACCACAATTCAAGTAGTAAAAATCCCCTCCTATCGCCCAAAACCGATCTCTGAAACCTTGTGAGAAAAAATAATTAAATTCCGAAACAAGAAAAGAAATGCAGCAGTTGTCCCAGCTCGATTAAGGTCCTAGATGATCCTAAAACTTTTGCATGATAATTCCACCACGTTACTTGCAAGATTACACCCAAGATAGCCTCTTTATTCGCCCAATTTGGCCTTAAGATAAGAGAGATATGATGTTTTGAAGGTTTAAAAGAAATCTGAAAATTTCAATGGCATTTTCGTAATTATTTACCCCAGAAAAACACGTGCAGTAAGAAAATCCTCGTTTAGCACTCAAAACTCATTTGGAACCTGCCGGACACAAACCATGTATGCATTTCAATTATACAATACGCTATGAATTTGCTCGTGCACTCAAAATACCGAAAAGAGGTCATATTGATCCGATATTGACCATGGTCAAACTTCAAATCCTTAACTTAACTAGTTTGTCAACCAATATTCCAAAATACACCTGATACCCTCGAGACCCCATCCAAATATACCAACAAGTACAAATACACCATACAAATGTATCCAAAGCCTCAAAACACACAAGAGAACATCACAACAAAGAATCGAGGCTCAAACCGAATAGAATTTCTCTTAAGTTGTTAAATATTCATTCTTTCAAAAGAGTGTCTGAATAATAATTAAACACTTCAGATTACTTTCAAACTTTCCACACAAGTTCAATTCAACTATATAGATCTATCCAAAGTCTCGAAACACCAATTGGAGTCCAATACATCAAAGTCAACTCTTGGTCAAACTTATGAACTCTTAAGTTCTTCAAATTGCCAACTTTTGACAAATAGTGTTGAATTCTTCTAGGATCCTTCGAAACCAAATCCGAACATACGTACAATTCCAAAATAATAATACAAACCTATCAGAATAATTAAAACCATATTCCGAGTCTGTTTACCCAAAAGTCAAACTTTGGTCAACTCTTACAACTTAAAGCTTCTAAAACGAGAATCATTCTTCCAAATCAATCCTGAACCGCTCGAAAATCGAAACCAACTATACACGCAAGTGATAATACATAATATGAAGCTACTCAAAGTCTCAAACCACCTAATGAAAAGCTCAAAATGACTGATCGGGTTGTTACACAATAGCAACAAAATGAACGGGGAAAGTAACTAAACAAATGTACAATATCCCATTAAACAACAACTTCAATTAAAGCAAGTTAATAACTTTCAATTACTTGAACTTCAATTAATTTCATAAGAATAAACTCAAAAAAAGAAGGTATTTCCAAGAAATGGCAAACTTCGAACTCTAGTGTATGACATAAACTAACAATGAAAGAGATGACATGCACTAGCAACTACGTCTAAATACATGAGAATAACCCGGCAACGAAAGGATTTCATGTAACAAAAATTTTAGTTAAGAATAATTCAACAATAAAGGAAGTCACATAATGATAAAAGAGGTAACTACTTCAAATAAAGCATGTAAGAGTAAACTTGACAAGTAAAAGATATTACATGTGCTAACAACTTCAAATAAAGCATGTGAGAGCAAACTTGAAAAATAAAAGATATAACATGTGCTAACGCCCTCAAATAAATACATGAAAAAAGCCTAAGAGTCTAAACTAGTCAATTTCCACATCTAAGTCCGATTACGCACTCCTCACCTCGCGTACACATCCTTTACATAATTCAAATAATACAATAAATCCCAAATCCTAAGGAGTAGTTCCCCCACACAAAGTTAGGCAAGATACTTACCTCAAAGAAGCTAAATCAATACTCTAAAATGAGCTTCTCGTGTGAAACAACTTTCGGACAGCTCGAATCTAGCCAAAATAACTTAATATCATAAGTAAAAGCCATAAGAAACAATTTCGGATAATAAAGTTTTGATCTTTAATGAAAACTAAAAAGCCAACCCAAAAAGTCAACCCCAGGGCCGCACCTCGAATCCCAACAAAACACACAAAATCCAAACACACATTCCGATACGAGTCAATCCATACCAAAATTATCCAATTCGGACATCAAATAGGCTTTCAAATCATCATTTTACATCGTAGTAAATTTTTACAAAAAACCCCAAATTTCTTCAATTCAGTTCAATAATTTAATAATAAAAACAAAGATAAAATCATGAAATATAACCAAATCGGGGTCATGAACACTTACCCCAATCCAAATCGTGAAGATCCCCTCCAACATCGCCTAAACCCGAGCTCTCTAGCTCAAAAAGTGATAAAATAACAAAAAGCCCTCGAAATAGAATAAATATAAGTGTGCCCAGGCATTTATACTTCGCGATCGCGGAACAACACATGCAATCGCGAAGAAGAAACAACATTGCCTCCACGAAAGTACTATGCGAATGCGACATCGGGGACGTGAACGTGAATCACCACTGCCTTAGCTTTCGCGATCGCGAACGGCTTAATGCGAACGCGAAGAACAAAATATTGGCTTCCCCAGCATGGTCGCCCACTACACTATCACGGACCAACTATCGTGAACGCGGTAAGTCAACTTTTCACGCGGTAAGTCAACTCACCAAAACTCCGCGATCGCGAGACACATACTGCTAACGCAAAGAAGGAAAATATGCTAGTCCACCAAACACCCTACGCAATCGTGACTGACGCTTTGCAATCAGGAAGAAGGACATCAAACACCAGAAATCAACAGTCCAAAACATGGAGAAATGGCATGTACCCTATCCGAAACACATCCGAGACTCCCGGGACCCCGTCCAAATATACCAACAAGTTCTATAACATAACGCGGATCTCCTCGAGGATATAAATCACATCAAACAACATCAAAACTACGAATTGCACCTCAACTCAAGCCTAATAAACTAATGAACTTTCAACTTCTACAACTCGCATCGAACCGTAACAAATCAACTCGGAATGATCTCAAATTTTTCATGCAAGTGCCAAATGACACAACGGAGCTAAACCAACTCCTGGAATCGCAATCCAAACCCGATATCAACAAAGTCAACTCCCGATCAAACCTCTCAACCTTCCAAACCTTTAACTTTCCAATTGTTACCAAAATGCATCAAATCAACCTACGGACCTCCAAATCCAAATATGGACATATGCCTAAGTCCAAAATTACCATACAAAGCTATTGGAATTATCAAAACATCATTCCCAATTCGTCTACACAAAAGTTAAACTCCGGTCAACTATTACCACTTAAGCTTCTAAAACAAGAATCATTCTTCCAAATCAATCCCGAATCATCTAAAAACCGAACCCAACCACACACGTAAGTCATAATACACAATATGAATCTACTCGAGACCTTAAGCAACCAAAAAATGCTAATTCTCAAAATGATCGGTCGGGTCGTTACATTCTCCCCCTCTTAAACAAACGTTCATCCTAGAATGTGCCAAGAATCGTTCCGAAGCCACAAAATCACTGAACGTACGCACTATACATGTACTCGTGGGTGATCCCACGTCACTCCAATCCACATAAGCCCGACAACTCCAACTCTACTAAAGATTATTCCTTACACCCACACTGATAAGCCTTAGAACCAATTTTTTCACCATTCTATCATTATCCAAAGACCCGATTCCCACATAAACACACTGTATCAACCTCAACCAGCTACCACAACTCATGCATACACCCACAAGGTATGACCACTCGACGTAATACATCGCCCATATGCCCATAACAACATCTCTAACCGCAATAGCTGCCCATAATCAAATTCAGCTCCAGTAAATAACCTCATATCAGCTAAAACTTTGTCCTAAAACTTCACAATGCTAACAACGATCCAAGAAACATGAAGATCTCATAACCACTCACCTAAATCAACAAGTCACACCCAATACCACATGGGCACATATCTCGCAAGCTAAACCCATTAAGCACAACGCGAATATGACTGAATATGTATAGAGAAACATATGAGAGAACTATCAACAAGTCTAACAAGCACAACTACCTATCACTATCATACTATGAATCCTTTCCACAAGGGAGAATCAAAACATATAAACTAATCGCAAGGATCTCATCATAATATAACTCCACCGCAGCACCTCGCCCGGTTCAAACATATCAAACCATAAGAAAATGCGAGGATCATATCCTTAGCTCTAAATCACAAGTAGAATACATATCACACCAACCAAAACCTTCCACTAACTCAATTCCGCGAAACAAAATCACAACACGGACTTTCCATACCGGTAGAGCACCTAAATCACCAATCATAACCAAACCACCCAGAAATCACATCAAACCCTACCATAATGAGTAACCGAAAATTCATTCTTGTCTCATAGCTCTCAATAGTGAAAAAAACAAAACGATAGACACATGCTACCACTATAGAGTCTCTCAACAGAGGTAAACACATAAGTAGAGTAAAGAATCACGAAACACACCCACATATGAAGCAAGATAGGAGAACTCACTCTGATAAACAAGACCGGATCAAAATAAGACTGATGCTCCTCTATGACAAATCAAAACCATACCTGTAACGATACCATCTGGTGCATCGGCCTCAGCCCTACCATGGAAAGTATGTCAACGGGCCAGGCATCCCCCTCTATGGCGCCCTTTATCCTCCAGTCCTCCACCCTTAGCTAGCTATGTAGGTGGAGTAGCAACTGGAATGGAGCCCATAGCCTGAGTGCTCTGATGATATCCACCTCTCCCGAGTCTAGGACAATCTCTCATGATGTGCCTAGTATCACCACACTCATAACAACCCCTATGCGGGCGTGTCTGCTGGTACTGAGTCTGTGCCGAATAACTAAAATAACTGTTGCAGGAACCCCATGCAGGTGGTGCACTAAAGGATGACTTCCCCATATGAGTACCCTGAGGTCCCTGACTAACCAGAGCACCACACATAGTCTGAAGTGCGGACTGGACTGGTCGACTATCTGAGCCTCCGTCATGATGGGTCATAGCTGAAGAGTAGAATCCACTAAATCCTCCAAAACCTTGAGACCTCTTGTCCTCCATATCCTCCCTCTCATTACCCCAAATATGCTCTA
Source organism: Nicotiana tabacum (assembly GCF_000715075.1). Classification (NCBI taxonomy): domain Eukaryota; kingdom Viridiplantae; phylum Streptophyta; class Magnoliopsida; order Solanales; family Solanaceae; genus Nicotiana; species Nicotiana tabacum. The sequence continues at coordinate 81,643,483 of NC_134093.1, forward strand.
ACCTCCTGTCAATCTCCACAACCTACTAAATGGAGTATTAGTCTCCAACTCCCGAGCCACACTGAATCTAAGACCATAATCGAGCCCTCAATAAATCTACGGACTCGCTCTCTGACTATAAAAAACAAGGTAGGTGCCTGTCGGGACAACTCCCTGAACCTGATGGCGTACTCCGACACTGTCATGGTGCCCTGGCACAACTGCTCGAACTCTATGCTCCACACATCCCTAAGGGTCTGGGGGACAAACTTCCTCAAAAACATCTCTGTAAACTAATCCATTTGAGTGGTGTTGCATCAGCTGGACCACCCTCCACATAAGCCTGCTACCACTAATACGATGCTCTTGACAGCTAAAATATAGTAAAAGCAACTCCACTCACATGCACAATACCCATGGTTTGGAGAATACGGTGACACTTCTCTAGAAAACCTTACGTGTACTCAGTCACTGTGCCACTGTAAGTAAGAGGGTGATACTTCTTGAACCTCTCAAGTCTCCACTGATCCTCCTCTTATGCCTATGGCCTGACCTTAGACTGAACCACGATAATGGGTTGTACTGGCACCACACCCGGAGTATGACTATCATGAGCCTGCTGCTCAGGAGTATAGGCGGCGAGAGTCTGAGCTCCTCCCCCTATCTGTGAAGTAGCTGGTGCAAATGGGATCAGTCCTGCCTGAGCCAATGTACCAAACATGCTCATGAACTGCACTAAAGTCTCTTAAAGTCCGGGGGTAACAATAGGCGCCTCCGGTGCCTATCCCCCAACTGGAGCTACTGGCGGCTCCTCAACTGCTGCTCTGGAAGGTGCTCTAGCTACCAAACGTGCCCCTCCTCGGCCTCTACCTCAGCCCCAAACTCTCGCGGCTCTAATAGTGGACTCGGATGTCTTCTCAGCTGATTCGGTAGTGCGTGTCCTCACCATCTGTGAGAGACTAGAGACACAAAGGGTCAAACTCCGAAAGCAATGAATCTGCACGATAAGAATGAAAGAAGTGGAATTTTCCTAATAGTTCTATAGCCTCTCGAAGATAAGTACAGACGTCTATGTACAAATCCGCAAGACTCTACTAAACTTGCTCGTGACTCGTAAAACCTATGAATCAAGCAATGAATCTGCACGATAAGAATGAAAGAAGTGGAATTTTGCTAATAGTTCTATAGCCTCTCGAAGATAAGTACAGACGTCTATGTACAAATCCGCAAGACTCTACTAAACTTGCTCGTGAATCGTAAAACCTATGAACCTAGATCTCTGATACCAACTTGTCATGACCCAATATCACGCCTTAGGCGTCATGATGGCACCTAGTCTCCAAGACTAGGTAAGACGATTACTTACAACAATTAAGCTAGTTTAATAAAGATATTGTAAAATAGAGTTTAATATAAATATCGAAAAAGAGGTGAAACAAGCCTACGCGACAATAATCACAACAACCTCTCAAGACTAAGTAATACAGAGTCACGAACCCTAGCCGAATACATAGAAAGATCTCAAAAATAGAAATACAATATTGTTTGGATAACAAACTGACAGTACAATAAAAGGGAAAGAACTCCAAGTGACTGCGACGACCAAGTAGCTCTACCTTGAATCCTCGCGGTCAAGAAGCTAACTCTTCCTGAGTCTGATATCTTCAATACTTGGATCTGCACAAAAATGTGCAGAAGTATAGTATGAGTACGCCACGGACGGTACCTAGTAAGTATCAGGACTAACCTCAGTAGAATAGTGACGAGGTATAAGTCAAGACACCAAATAATCAAAATAACCTGTGTAGTATAGAAGTATAAAGCTAATAATGAAAGTAGGAATCAGTAAATGGCAACAAGAATCAACATGTGATATAAACAGAAAAGTAATTAGAACACCATTAAGTACCAGTGAAACCAAGGAAAATAAAACAAACGATAACCGAATACTCAAACCATTATAACACAACTTTAACAACAGAATTTCTCTGAGATACACCATCACATAAACACAAGTCACGAGTCCCAACTCACAAATCATATGCTCACAACACCTTATGCACATATTATTATTCACAACTGCACAGATAACTCACGTGTCAATCTCTCAATCTGACTGGCATGATCACAGGCTCACAATTACAATCTGCCCGGTGTGGTCATAGGCTCAATACCAAAATCTGCCCGGCGTGGTCGCGGGATCAATATCACAATAGAAGTAGATAATACTAGAATACATGGGCATGGTCAATGAATGTCAAGTTTCATACTCATGAACTGGTATAAGTGGCATGCTACGGTGTATGCTTCCGCGAGTGTACCATCGCAGTCCAAGTCAACAAGTAATATCAAAGACATCGAGTAGCTTATTTAAAGCAACACAACAAGTCACATAAGGTGCAAGACATACACAAGGAAAATCACACCATAACACGAATATCATCAACATAATGCCCCCAGGCCATCACATATCATCCCTAACATAACCACCCTTATCTCTCAGTATTTATAACATCATAATATCCACCCTTATCGCTCTGCCCAGACATTTAACATAGTAGCCACCCGTATCATTCCGATAGCTACCTGTATGACTCTGGTAGCCACCCATACCACTCTACACGATCATCAACAAAGAGATGCCACCCTTATGCTCCGCATAACGACAATCAATCCACACAACAAATTCATATGTGTTAACATCACAACAACACGACATATCAACTCGTACCACAAGTGCCCATAGGCCACAACCTCTTAACAATAACAACACCAATATCACCACAACACATAGCCCACAGCTCAAACACGACATGTACAAAATCTCAATAGCAACAAAATGAACGCGAAAAGTAACTCAACAAATGTACAATATCCCATTAAACAAAAACTTCAACTAAAGTAGGTTAATGACTTTCAATAACTTCAACTTCAATTAATTGCTTAAGAATAAACTCAAAAAAAAGGTATTTCCATGAAATGACAAACTTCGAACTCTAGTGTATGACATAAGATAACAATGAAAGAGATGACATGAACTAGAAACAAAGTCTAAATGCAAGAGAATAACCCGGCAACGAAAGGATATCATGTAACAACAATTTCAATTAAGAATAACTCAAAAATAAAATAAGTCACATAATAATAGAAGAGGTAAAAACTTCAAATAAAGCATATAAGAGTAAACTTGACAAGTTAAAGATATAATATGTGCTAACAACTTCAAATAAAGCATGTAAGAGCAAACATGACAAATAAAAGATATAACATGTGCTAACAACTTCAAATAAATACATGAAAGAAGCCTAAAAGTTTAAACCGATATATTTTCACATATAAGTCCGAGTATGCACTCGTCACCTCGCGTACACGTCCTTCAAATAATTCAAATAATACAATAAATCCTAAATCCTAAGGGGTAGTTCCCCGACACAAAGTTAGGCAAAATACTTATCTCATCGCGAAGAAGAAACAACACTGCCTCCACAAAAGCACTATGTGAACGTGACATTGGGGACGTAAATGCGAATCACCACTACCTCAGCTTTTGCGATCGCGAACAACTTAATGCGAACGCAAATAACTAAATACTGGCCTCCCCATCATGGTCGCCCACTACCCGATCGCGAACCACCTATCGCGAATGCGATGAGTCAACTCACCAAAAGTCCACGATCGTGAGACACACGTTGCGAACGCGAAAAAGGAAAATCTACTAGTCCACCAAACACCCTACGTGATCATGACTGACGCTTCGCGATCACGAAGAATCACATCAGACACTAGAAATCAACAGTCCAAAATATGGAAAAATGGCATGTAGCCCATCTGAAACACACTCGAGGCCCCTGGGACCCCGTCCAAACATACAAAAAACTTCCATAACATAACGCGGACCTGCTCGTGGACTCAAATCACATCAAACAACATCAAAACTATGAATCGCACCACAATTCAAGCCTAATGAACTTTAAACTTCTACAACTCGCACTGAATCATATCAAATAAACTTGGAATGACCTCAAATTTTGCATGCAAGTCCCAAATGACACCGCGGAGCTACACCAGCTCCCAAAATCGTAATCCGAACCCAATATTAACAAAGTCAACTCCCGGTCAAACCTCTCAACCTTCCAAACCTTTAACTTTCCAACTTTCGCCAAAATGCGTCAAATCAACCTACGGATCTCCAAATCCAAATCCGGACATACTCCTAAGTCAAAAATCACCATACGAAGCTATTGGAATCATCAAAACACTATTCCTAAGTCATCTACACAAAAGTCAAATTCCAGTCAACTCTTACCACTTAAGATTCTAAAACAAGAATCATTCTTCCAAATCAATCTCGAATCATCTGAAAACCAAATTCGACCACACATACAAGTCATAATTCATAATATGAAGCTACACGAGACCTTAAACCACCGAATGGAATGCTAATTCTCAAAATGACATGTCGAATCATTATAATTTGAAGCATCATTATTGGTAGCGGAGGATGAAAAAAGACATTGTTGAGTATGTTTCACGGTGATTGAACTGTCAGTGGGGTAAGTATGAGCATTAGAGACCTGTTGGTTTGATTGAAAGTCTAGATATAATAGAGTAGAAGTGGGAGCGTATCTCTATAGATTTTATGGTTTGGTTTCCACGGACCTTGAGGAGATTTGATGTTGTGTGAGTCATTGTGGATAGACTGACTAAGTCTGCACAGTTCATTCTAGTCATGACTACATATACTTCAAAGCAACTGCTTTGATTTATCTTAGAGAGATTGTTCGCCTACATGGTGTGCCCGTATCTATTATCTCGGATCGAGCCACTTAGCTTACATCATATTTTTGGAGATTGGTGCAGCGAGAGTAGGGCACCCAGGTTAAGTTGAGTACAACTTTTCATCCCCAGACAGACGGGCAAACCGAGTGTACTATTCAGATCTTGAAGGACATGTTGCGAGTCTGAGTCATTGATTTTGGGGGCTAGTGGGATCCACTTCTACCATTAGCGAAGTTTGCCTACAATAATAGCTACTAGTTGAATATCCAGATGGCTTTTTATGAGGCCTTATATGGGAGGCGATGTCGTTCTCTGGTTGGTTGGTTTGAGACGGAGAGGCTAGGTTTTTGGAAACTGACTTGGTTTGTGATGCTTTGGAGAAGGTGAAATTGATTCAGGAGCGGCTTCGTATAGCGTAGTCAAGGCAAAAGAGTTATACTAATATGAAGGATCATGATGTGGCATTCATGGGGGGTGAGAGGGTTCTACTCAGAGTTTCGCCCATAAAGGGTGTGATGAGGTTCGGGAAGAAGGGAAAGTTGAGCCCTCGGTATATTGGTCCTTTTGAAGTTCTAGAGAGAGAGTTGGTGAGGTGGCCTACATACTTGCGTTGCCACCTAGCTTATCGGGAGTTCATTTGGTGTTCCTATAATGAACCGATAGGTTATTTTGAGTATTAGACTTAATTTCAATATTCCGAGACCTCCCATAGCTTCATTTTATGTTTCTTGATTTGTGTGCGTGGTCCATGTAGTTTTCCGGAAAGCTTTAATTTTGAAGAAACTGTGATTTTTGGCCTAAAATGAGACTTGAGCTGACCACGATCAACATTCTTGGTAAACAACCTCGGATCAGTATTTTGAAGCTTTCGGTAGGTTCATATGATATTTTTGGACTTTTATGCACGTTTGGTTGAGGTATAAGGAGAACCGAGCGCATTTTGATACGCTATGCGGAAAATTGTGAAAATGAGTTTTAAAGTTGAAATTCTTGCGTTTTGATAATCGATTCCTGTTATTTTGATTATTTGAGGTAGCGAGCAAGTTTGTAGGATGCTATTACACTTGTGTGCATGTTCGGTTTGGACCCCGAGGGGCTCGGGTGAGTTTCGGGTGAGTATCGAGAGAGTTTAGATGATTTTAGGATTTGTTGGTGCAAGCTTGCAGATCTTGCATTTGCGAGGTTTGGATCGCATTTGTGAGCCTCGCTTTTACGGTCAAATGATCGCATTTACAAAATGGGAACTGGGGGCTGGGCATCGCATTTGCGAAAGAAACATCGCATTTGCGGACTGGGTGTTGTCCGCATTTGCGAGCAATCCTCCGCTTTTGCGACTACTCATAACATTTGTCAGCTTCCATTTGCGAAGCACTAGAGCGTATTTGCGATGGAGGGCATTCTACATTTGCGAACCAAATGTCGCATTTGCGAATTCATTGGGCCTGATGCAATTTGCAATCAGTGTGTCACATATGCGGGCATCAAATTTGCGAACAAGCGTTCGCAAATGCGACACCTGCAGTTGGGTAAAAGAGGGAAAAATCGGGACTTAACTTATTTTACACCATTTATCAAGCCCAAACACTCTAGAGGCAATTTTTGAAGAACTTTTTCTTCCCAAATTCATTGGTAAGCAACTCTAATTCATTTTCTATCAATTCCCCATTACTTTTCATGAGGTTTTAATATCAAATCTAGGAATTTCATGGTAAAAATTAAGGGTTTTTGGAAGAATTTAGGGATTTTATAAAATTGAGATTTAGACCTCAAATTAAGGTCGGATTACAAAACAAATCATGTAACTATGCTCGGGGGTGAATGGGTAATCGGGTTTTGGTCCGAATCTCGAGTTTTGACCAAGCGAGCCAGGGGTTAACTTTTGTTGACTTTTTCAATTTAGCTAAAGATTGAAGCTTTCACATTTATGGATAGTTTTTAAAGCTTATTTTGAATTGTTTGAACAATATTTGGCTAGATTTGGTTAGTTTTGAGGCTTGTTCGAAAGGGAAATCTGTGATTGATTGTTGATTTGATTGTAAAAAGAGGTAAATGTCATGTCTAACTTTGACTTGAGAGAATTAGGACTTGTTGGTCTATTTGTTACATGATTTATGTGTGGGAACGACGTATATACGAGGTGATGAGTGTATATGCGATGTCATGGGTTAAAGCATGTGGGTTGGGCTATTTACCATTACGTCATTATTTATTCCATGTTATATTTCATTACATGCTTTGATTGTTGCATGTCCTTACTTGTTATCCATGCCTTATTTGTTATATGTTATTTAATTGTTACTTGTTTCGATTTATTCATTCTTCACTCAATACTTGTTTACCTTCTATATGTTCCAACCTGTATTAATTGTATATCTTCATTGTCTTATATTTTTACTTATTTTTATTTTCTTTACATTACTTTTTTCACTTCATTATGTTATTCTGATTATGTGTGTCTTTTAGCTATTCTTGTATTGATGAATTATCGAGGTTTGTGAACACGAGGTATTGGTTATCCTCTCTTTGTATTAGTAGTTCCTTGATGTTTTATACGCTTTGTTTCCTTTTGTGCTGAGATTACCAGATTTGGTTGTGTTGAGTTGTTCATGTTAATGAGTCGATATTAGGAATGGGTTGCACGCCACAACAGTATTTAAATGAATTGATAATGGGAATGGGTTGCACGTCGCAGCAGATATTAGTATGATATTGAGATCGAGTTGCATGCCGCGACAAATATCGTAAAATGATATTGGGATCGAGTTGCATGCCGCAACAGATATTGTAATAAATGTTAGGATCAGGTTGCGTGTCACAACAGATTATGATGTGTTATATCTGTCTGAGTGTTTTATCTCGGTACTGTGATATGAGGTTATTCTGGGGGCCTTTGTTAGTTGACGCTCAGGTCTGTTTTTATGAGGTTACTGCTTTATCTATATTTTGTATTATGTTATCATTATTCGTACAAGTTTATAGTGAGTGTCATGCCATAGCCTCGTCACTACTTCACTGAGGTTAGGCTCGACACTTACAAATTACATGGGGTCAGTTGTACTCATACTACACTTCTACACTTCTTGTGCCGATCTCGATGTTGTTCCCAACAGTGCGTAGAGGAGTTTTTCATGGATCGACTTGATCAGGAGACTTGAGGTAGAATTGCACGTCGTTCGCAGTCCCTTAAGTCCCCTTCTATTCTGTCTTTACTGTTTAATTTTGTTTCAAATAGTTGTATTTCATTCAGATCATATTTATAGTATTCTAGTTGCTCATGTACTTGTGACTCCGGATTTCTAGGATTAGTATAGACTGTGTTAGTTTTGCTATTTGTCTCGTGCATTTCAGAGTTATTTAAGTGTTAATTATTACTTTTCTGCTTTTAAATTGTTAAAAATAGTTAATTAATGAGATAACATTGGCTTGCCTGGCAAGTGAATGTTAGGCATTATCACAGCCCCACGGTTGGAATTTTGGGTCGTGACAATTCCATGTTTCCATGCTCCGAAAGTACTACGAGGATGCGTCAGATGTGTTAGATTTTAGCTCGGTGTAGTTGGACAAGGAATAGACTTATGTTAAGGAGCCGGTAGCCATTTTGGATAGGCAGGTTTGAAATTTGAGGTCGACAGATATTTCATCGGTGGAGGTTTAGTGGACGGGTCAGCCAGCCGAGGAGGCGGCTTGGGAAAACCGAGCATGACATGCAAAGCAGATACCCTCATCTTTTTTATATCCCAGGTATGACTGTAAACTTGTTCGAGGACGAACGTTTATTTAATAGGGGAGAATGTAATGACCTAGAAAGTTATTTTGTGTATTTGAGCCATGTTCCCCTATTTAATATTTTTCGTATGTGTATTTGTTACTATGTGACTTGCAGGGATGGTTGGTATTATTTCAGGAAGATTTTGGATTGAATTGGAATACTTAGTTCCTAGTTTGGAAGCTTAAGTTGAAAGTGTTGACCAAGTTTGACTTTTATGTATTTGACCTCGGATTGGAGTTTTGATAGTTCTGTTAGGTTTGGATGGTGATTTTTGACTTAGGCATATGTCCAGATATGGATTTGGAGGTTCCTAGGTTAATTTGGCTTTAATTGGCGAAAGTTGGCAATTTGAAGGTTTAGAAGTTCATAGGTTTCACCCATAGTGACATTGTGGTTATCGATGTCCGTATGAGATTTCGAGCCTTGGAATAGGTTCATATGGTGATTTATGACTTGTGTATAAATTTGGGGTCATTCCAAGTTTTTTAGGCATGTTCGGCAGGAGTTTGAAATTTGGAAATTCGGATTAGTTCATTATGTTTGAATTGAGGTTCGATTCATGATTATGATGTTATTTTGTGTGATTTGAGTCCTCAAGTAGGTCCGTGTTATGTTTTGGGATTGGTTGGTGAGTTTGGACGGGGTCCCAGGGGCCTCAGGGGTGTTTCGGGGTGGTTTCATACCAATCCCCCTTTGTTTTGGACTGATGGTTTCTTGTGTAGAGGTTCTTTATTGCGATCGCGTATGGAGGTTCGCGTTTTCAGAGTGGAAATTTGGACATACGAGGTTTCACCCTTCGCGTTCGAGTGAGATGCGTCGCATTCACGGAGCTCTGGGATGGGATATTCCACATTCGTGCTCAAGTGTCACTTGCGGAGGCGTGTGGTTGGCTGGAGATTTGCCCACGCGATCACGCATGTGAGGTCACGTTTGCGTGAGCCTGGCTGGTGAAGGGTCGTGTTCGTGTGAAGGACTTCCCGTTCGCAAAGGACAGTTTTGAGCTGGTGATTTCTTGGCATTCGCGATCGCAATATAGGTCCCGCGATCGCGATGCATATATCTAGGCAGACCTTTAAGTTTCTATTTTCGCGACTTTTACTCATTTCTATCATATTTTGAGATTGGGAGCTCGGCTTTCGGCAATCTTTGAAGGAATTTTCACTACTTGGATTGGGGTAAGTATTTTTAACTCGGATTTAGTTATTATTCATGATTTCATCCTTAATTTTAGCATTTGAATGATGAATCTAAGCGAAGAAAATTAGGGATCTTGGCAACACTTTTCTAAAATGAAAAATATGAATTTGAACCCCGATTCGGAGTCAGATTTGGATGAAACTTGTATGCTTGGTCTCATATTCGAATGGTGGTTCGAAATTTGTTAATTTTGTCGGGTTTCGGGAGGCGGGCTCAAGTTGAACTTTTTATTGACTTTTTGATTTTTGATAAAAATCGGAGCTTTATTAATTGGAATCGATTTCTATAGCCATGTTTCATATTATTGAGTTATGTTTTGCTAGATTTGACCCGTTCAGAGGCCAATACGATAGGCAAAGTCTTTTTAGAGTATTGATTTGGCTTGTTAGAGGTAAGTATCTTGCCTAACCTTGTGTGGGCAAATACCCCTTAGGGTTTGGCCTTAATTGCCTATTTGTGTTACATGAAAAGTGACATGTACATGAGGTGACGAGCGTGTACCCGGGCATATGTGTGGTTCATGACTGAATTAGACCTTAGGCTATCAATATGCCTTAATTTGGGGTTGTTTTATATATGAAACATGCTTAATCATTTTGTGACTACGTGAACATGATCACTACAATTGTATTGTTATAGCAATGCTTTATATGTTGAACACTCGTCCGCATTTTCTTCCTATTTTCATATCTTTGTGCATCTTATTGATAAATTATGAGTTTATACCTTTGATGAGGTTTTGGCATTATTGTTTTTGTGATAATTATTTCACATGTGGACATGTTGTGCAGGTTGATTGTTGATATGTGGAGTATAAGGGTGGCATTTCGCTATTGATGTTGTATGGAGTATACAAATAACATTTCACTCTTGATATTGTGTAGAATATAAGGGTGGAATTTCATTATTGATGTTGTGTGGAGTATAAGGGTGGCATTTAACTGTTGATGTTCTTGTAAAGAAATAAGGGTGGCGATATGCGCAAGTGACGAAATAAGGGAGGCATTTCATGGTTATGTGCATATGCGGCGAAATAAGTGTGGCATTGTTGATGATGTTATGTAATGATTCGGGGTGTCTTTCTTGATGTTGTTTATGTGTTGAAACGAGTTGATATTTTTATTTCATACATGTTTCTTAAAAGTTTTTGTCTTGTATTTTTAATGAGTTGTTAGTTCAATTTGACATGCTATCACATGCCCCACTTCTTTTGATGATTTCTTGACTAAGATGAGTTTTTTTCTACATAGAGTTGTCATCACATACTCTACGAGATGGTTGATACTGGTTTTTTTTCATTATATATATGTTGTCAGTTATTGATATATTGCACAGGTTATTGACTAGTGAGTATCACATGACTTGAAGCTCGTCACTACTTCACTGAGGTTAGTCTCGATACTTACTGGATACGATCGTGGTGTACTCATACTACACTTCTGCATATTTTGTACAGATCCAGGTGTTGGAGAGAATATATTTCGGTAGTGAGAGCTTATTGACCGAGAGGATTCAAGGTAGAGTTGCATTGATCGTCGCAGTCCCATGGAGTCTTATCCTTATGTCTATACTAAAAATATTTATATCCAAATAGTATTTTAAATTTGAGATATTCTTATATATTCAGTTAGAGCTCGTGACTCTGTACTACCTAGTTCTGGGGAGGTGTTTTGAGTATTGTCGTTTTGGCTTGTATTGATTCTATTTCTTCTATTAAATTAAACTCTATCCTATTATATCATGTTGTGTTTATTTAAATATTGTTAAGTGATCGGCTTACCTAGTTTTAGAAACTAGGTGTCATTACGACCCCTAAGATGGAATTTGGGTCGCGACAACATACAAGAAATTACAAGATAGTGGGATAATAAAATTATAGAATATGGGTTGATAGTAACGTAAATTTAAGTTTTAATGGGTAACTAGTGGTAGACAGGGACATACCTAGGAGGAGTTCCTGGGTTCCCGTGAACCCATGTTCCCTTCCCTAGACCATATATGAAAATATTTTATATTTTTTAAAATACTTATATTGTTATAAGTAGAATTGTATTTAAGGTGAATGCCCTTATTTTAGAGAGATTTTAGGGATTGTTACTTTGTGGCTAAGTTACTTTTTTCCTATAAATAGAGGGGTTCTATTCCATTATAAATCATCCTAAATCAATAAGAATCCTCTCTATCTCTCTTTTCTCCACAATACTCTTTTCTTCTTTTATTATTTTTTAACGCGTTATCAGCACGAGACTCTAACCAATTGAGTAGAGGGTGATTGTTTTAATTTGTAGATATACTATTAATTAGTTGTCTAATGTTTAAGAAATTAAACCACTCGTGGAGAGAAGTTACAGGAATCTGCGTGAGGCTCTTGCGTGAATGTATTGATATTCCTATACTAGGCATCTACTTTGGTCTACCGACGTTTCATGCATGGTGCTCAACTTGTACATGATATAGAGCATAATGATTGTTAATTGATCCATGAACTTCCTTCAGGAATAAATTCTGGATTTAAGGTAAGTATTTTATATTATTTTTCTCTTTTAAATTTTTGAAATTCTATAATTTAAATTTAAATACAAGCAAAGAAAATAATTTTTTATTATAACTCTAATAGAGTTTGTGAGAATTATAACCACCCAAAGTGGTAAAATTTATGTGTCTTGCCATGATCAAATCCATGTATGATTATGAGCACAAGAAGTGAAAACTTGTCTCCATTCTCATTCCCCTAAGAGAATGTGGTAGCAGTATGTGATAAGTCTGAAAGAAGACAAAATTATTACCATGAACAATGGATGTGGACGTAACAATAGATGAAATTATAATCGTCATCATTGTGGTAATAATAATAATAAGGATTCTCAAAATAATCCTTCACTCTGTGAAAGTAATATTTGTCATCGATTTGATATGAGGTTTTGAAAAGAACATGTAGATGGTTATGGTCCATTCATGATGTAAATGTGACAACATGTGATTTATGAATACATATTCATTCTTGGAAGAATATGAACGTGCTAGTGGTAGTGAATATACCACGCTCACCTCTAGAAGGAGGTTTGAGAGGAAATAATAAATTAATGTCATTATTATGGCGTGAATGATCATTGGTCACGTACCTATTGTACGCCAAAATATTTTGACAATATGATTATTAAAGGACAACAGTAATACAAGAAACAGATCTTGCATATAATTTTGACCAAGACCATAATGGTATAGCTTTCTCTTTGAAAGAGATATTCACCATATGGATGTTGATAAATATATGGTAGTATAAAATTAATTGAAAGCTCTCGAAGAGCCAATTATACTATTTTGGAGAAATAAAATTGATTATCAATAGGATATTGTGTCGTAGTAAGTCTCAAAGAGACTTATTTAGTTTCTAAAGTATTCGCGAAAGCGTTTGGTTATATTGAGACTATAAATAAAGGAAAGATTTAATATCTTATATTACTACAACTTGTAGCGGGATAATATGTATGTGAAAAGTTACCCGCTTTATTCTTCGGTTTGTACTACACAAATAAAAGAATGCCACAATAAAGTAGAAGTTTATTGATATAAAAATCCATATCATAATAAACTTTGAGTTTATTGATAACTGCACACGTCATGGAGTAAACCTGAAGTTTATCAATATTGATAATTTATCCAGTTGGCATAACTAATTTAGCTATATCAATTTAAGTATGACGTACAAAAATAAAAGAGAATTGAAATGGGTAAATATTAAAGAACTAGAAAGTTCTTTACGAATTCTCTTATGTTGCTTGTTCTCATTAATTAATAGACTAACTAAATTGGGATAGAATTTCATGAATTCTGGAAATATCAAAGGTGAATATGGGCCCATTCCCCTGCCATGTATACCACATACGATGCATCTATGAGATGGTTACATGTGTCATTATTATTAACCTGCAACCTAGTGTTTGCAAGGTAACTTGCTTAATAATTTAATTTAGAGCATAATTTCCAAATTTTCTGTTCATGACAGTTCATCTTGATAAGTTGGTTTACATCACAATTGGTTTAGCAAAATGATTTATTGAGTGCCTCCACTTAATAGCTAAACTATTGCTTATGAGAACAAAGTTATCTATATCAGTTTGATATATGTTATATACGAAAGTATATTATATTCTCCCCTCACAAGGGGTTCAGGGTTAGGAACCAAATAATTCTATCTTATTATTATTGATGTGCAGTGTATATTTTGATTAACACACAAAGGTGGGTTCTCAAAGTTGAGGAAGCAAGTTAGTTTTTCTAACACGAGGGGGAGAAAGGATAAACAATTGAGAACACGTTACGTGGAATATCATTTGTACATCTAGATCCTCGAATAAGATAATATGAACTTCAAATTCATAAAAAAATAATTCATCTACAAAATATTGCAAAGCATGTCAGACTCATTTGTTGACCCAAAGAAAGTAACTATATTCTCACTGTAAATGCTCCCATTAGAATAAGTCCTAGAAGGATAAAGTTTATAGTACGCTTAAAGCGTATAGACAAATCGGTTTCAAATAAACTTGATAAAGAACACTTCATAAAATCTCAGGAGAGGTTCAGATACTTAAAAATATGAATGAAGAGATCTCTATATTATGTCTTTATGAAAAAAATGAGGTTGGCAGCGATATAAAATGTTTGTCGACTACATCTATGATAACGCTAAATATATATTTAAGTCTGGAGAAACAATTCAAGTAGAATTAGTTTCATATGAAAGACATATAGTTTTGGACCTGCAGTTCAAACACTTGAAAGTATAAAGTCAATGGTGTGTGTAATCACTTTTATCTATCTTTGTTATGACCCGAATTATATGGCATAATTTATATGAAAATCCCTGAAGGATTTAAATTGCATAAAGCATATAGAATTCTTGGTCATGAAGTACTACATCCTAAGTGCAATTTGTACACATTTGTATTTTGCTATAACTATAAGCATGATAATGTGATAGCGAGAATTTTTACCTCTATGGAGATATTGAAAAGGTCATTCCACGGTATTATATGAAGACATTATATATCTATCAAGAATGATTATTTCAAGGTGCAACATGTTCATTGGAGTTAATATGGTTGATTTAATCACCAAGTCTCTGCCGGCGTCAACCTTCAAGAAGGTAGTGTACAAGATTGGGATGCGAAGGCTAAAAGATGTGAATTGATGCTCTTATCAGGAGGAGCTAATACGTGTTGTACTCTTTTTTCCTTATAAGGTTTTTATCCCACTGGAATTTCTTTGCAAGATTTTTAACGAGGTAACCAAAAGGCGTATTGTTAGATAAGTGTACTCTTTTTTCTTCACTAGAATAATTTTTCCCACTGGGTTTTATTTTAGTTAAGGTTTTAACGAGACACATTATCTGTTGAATAGACATTCAAGGGAGAGTTTATAAATAGAATTGTATTTAAGGTGAATGTCTATATTTTAGAGAGATTTTACGGTTTGTTACTTTGTGGCTAAGTCATTTTTTTTCTATAAATAGAGGAGTTCTATTCTACTGTAAATTATCCCAAATCAATAACAATACTCTCTCTACTTTTCTCTGCAATACTCTTTTATATATATATATATATATATATATATATATATATAGACACACACACACAACACACATAACACACACATGTGCACCAAGCTTAAAGTATTATATAAAGTTATTATTTCTTGGGTGCACCTCTCTAAGTGTGGTTGGGAGTTCAAGTCATATGTTTATCTTGTTGTTTTTCTTTTCTTTTTCTATAATTGGGCCCACCAACAGGAATGGGCATGTCTTGTATCACTCTTTGAGTTCTAATTAAGTACTTTTTTGGTTTATTATTTTAATTTTTAAAATTCCGACGCATTAAAATCCATATTTTTCTTTTACCGCTGTAAAATTTTATATACTCAAACCAATATTGTATATTAAAAGTAGTAGAATATGGATGATGTATCATATAATCAATGAGTTCAAGTGATTCTAAAATTTTCGATACTGAGTATAGATACATATGTAAAAAATAATTAGTTTTGATCATATAATTTCAAAAGAGTAAGGCTGCAATAGTAAGAACCTAAAGGTTAAATCCGTTAAATTAATTCCATGGATTCATTTGTTCCTAATAGTCCACTCACCCTTTCAAAATCATAGATCTGTTGGCAGTAGTGTTTACAAGATTTATTCCAAAGAAAGAACTTTTTTGTCAATTTATAGCCACTAACATCACAAAAATAATACACTTTAATATTAAACTACAAATAATTCCAAAAATTGGTCTTATCACAAACATGTTTCAAGTCTGAAACTCCGGATAGATAGATCTGTTCTAATCTTATTTCAAATATATAGGTTTAACAGCTTGGCCGGTCATTTTGCATTTTTGAGCCTCGTTTCCCTATTTGATGCTTGTTGTATGTGTGTTTGTTATTTTGTAACTTGCGGGGATGATTGGTTTGGCTTAGTGAAGGTTCCGGAGTGATTTGGAACACTTTGTGTCATTTTTGAAAGCTTAAATTATAAGAGTTGACCGAGGTTTGACTTTTATATAAATGACCTTGGATTGGTATTTCGATGGTTCCAAGAGGTTCGTATGGTGATTTTGGACTTAGGCGTATGTTCGAATTTGGATTTAGAGGTTCCAAGGACGTTTTGGTATTATTTGCCGAAAGTTAGCAATTTATGGGATTTGAAAGTTATCATATTCGGATTTTTGTTCCGGAGGTTTGAATATGTTCGCTTAAAAATATGGGACTTGTGTTCAAAGTTTGAGTTTAATCTGGATTGGTTAGTCTTGAATCGGATGCTTGGTTTGAAGTTTGAAAGTTAATGAACTTAAGAGAAGCTTAACATGTGTTTTGATCGTCGATTCTTGGTATTGATGTTATTCGTTGTGTTTTGAGCATGTGTATAAATTTGGATTAGGTAATTGAACTTGGTGGCATGATCGTCGATTCATGATTCTCTATGGATTTCTACACTAATAGCTTGAATTTAAAAGTGAAATTTGGGATGTTTTGGTAAAACTTTTAAAAAGTGAATAAGTGAGATTTGATCCCCGATTTGGCTTTTAAAAAGTGATTTTTATGGCTTTGTTTGGCGTTATTGGGTTATATTTGACTAGATTCGAGCCATTTGGATTTGAATTTTTGAAGATTTGGCACTTTTGGTGATTTTAAGGGTACCAGGTGAAGGTAAGTTTCTTAGCTAACCTTGTTTAGAGGAAAGCCCCTAGGATTTGACTTGTTTGCTATGTGTTTAAGGTATTGGGGGTAGTGTATATACATAATGGAGAGCGTATATGCATTTATCGAGTTTATATTATGACCCGCGTAGAATATTTAGGATATTTTATGCCTTTTTTCGACTATGTTCTCACTTGATTCATGAATTATTTGACTTATGTGACTACGTTTTCTCTCTCACTCGTGTTAGAAATTATGCCTAGGTTTATGATTAATTGTAAAGGCATGGCAACTTATTCTTGATATGTTGAATTGCATAATTAGCTATAGTCACATAGAGATTTTATGAGCAAATATCTGTATGGAATTTATTAAGTCCTTGTGCACCTTTTATCTATAATTCTTGAGCAAATACAGACATTTTGAATAATGGATACGTGATTTGGACCGAGGATTTTGGCATGAAGGGTAAGCGTGCGGATGAGATACAGATTTAGCACATGGACATGATGATCGGATATTGATTTATGAGGGATGCTATTATGCCCCTCTTTTCTCTTGGATTTGGATTCGTCCCTCCGGAGTCAGGTGATAACCCATGTTACTTTGGGCCCTGTGAGCGTGGTCGGTACATGGATTTTGTACCGGATCGATACATGGATTTTTTATCAGGTTATGTTGATACATGTATTGTGTATTGGGGTACACAGATCTTGTACTGGTTTAAGCATGCATTCGTATTATTGACTCATTTAGTAGTGCTCATTTAATTGTTAATTGTTACTTGACATCCTTATATGTTAGTTGGGAGTCCCGTCTCCGTTATTTGGGCATGCTATCTTTTAATACTGTATTTTGAGCAGCGTTATAACTATTTTTGTACTAGAAGAACATGCCTCATATTTCAACTGTTAATATATGTGACTCTTGTCATTCGTGACTTTATCTACTGTTTAGTTCTTAATTCTGTTATTAAATTAGTGAGGTAAGTATTCGATAGCATCTAGCCTTGCTACTATTCTTCGAGGTTAGACTTGATACTTACTGGTACTGATTGCGGTGTACTCATATCATGCTTCGGCACATCTTTTTGTGCAGATCCTAAGGTGGGTCATAGCTGAGCTTCCTTATGGTGAGTTGAACTTCATGGATCTACTTCGCAGTTCCCGAGTCCCTGTTCCTTTTGTTATTTGTCTATTTGTATTTCAGATAGCTTGACATGTATACATACTTGATATGGTTTCCATAGTTTGCTCGTGTACTTGTGCCACCTAGTCTTGGGGTTGGTAGTGGTTGTGTTTAGGCCATATTATGACTTTGTCAGATATTGTTACTATTTTGGATTATTATTGTCTTTACTTATGCTTTATCATTGTTAATTAAAGGAAATGGACTTAGTTTTGTGGTTTATGAGTTGGCTTGCTTAGGAAGTTCGTCTAGGTGCCATAATGACCTCGACGTGGGATTTTGGGTCGTGCCAAGTTGAAATCATAGCTTTAGATTATGTAGGTCTTACGAGTCACGAGCAGGTCTAGTAGAGTCTTGTGGATCGGTAGGGAGACGTCTGTACTTATCTCTGAGAGGCTACAAGATAGTAGGAAACTATCCTTGTTTCATTCTTTATCGTGCAACTTTATTGATCCGAAGTTTGAATCCTTGTATTTCTATTCTCTAGCAAATGTTGAGAACACGTTCATTAGGAGCAGTTGAGCAGGCACCAGCACCTCAGGCTAGGGTCGTGGGAGGCCATGGTCAAGGTAGAGGCAGGGGTGGAGCTCGCACTTCAGTTAAAGCCCCTTCTAGGGCAACCACTATGGAGCCACCAGTAGCTCTAATTGACGAGTAAGTATTTTATCAGGGTGATCTAGCTGGACCAGCTCAGGTCTCGGGGGGTTTATTGCTACCCCAGTACTTCAGAATTCCCTTGTTCGATTGGTTGGCCTTGTGGAGGGTTTGTCAAAAATCGGAGTACTTCTTGTGGCACTGGCTACTTCTCATGCGAGGGGGAGGGGCATAGACTCCCCCTTATCACACTTCTGAGCAGGTTGTGACTGGTTATCAGACGCCGGAAATAGTATAGGTTGGGAGGACATCCTTCCATGGTTGAAGATAGACTGATAGTGGAGGCCGCTATGTCTTAGGCCGAGCATAAGAGGATTGGTCGATTCAAGAAGATGGGTCCTCCACGTTATGATGGTAATCCTTTGGTAGATGCACAAGATTTCTTAGATGGTTGTTAGGAGATTCTATAGAATCTTTGTTTCATGGAGTCCAATAGGGTCGTATTCACTACTTTTCAGCTTCAGGGGCCAGCAAAGAGGTGGTGGAAGTCATATGAGCATAGCAGACCAGCAGGGTCACTTCCACTCACATGGAGTCAGTTTTCACATCTCTTCTTAGAGACGTTTGTTCCCCTCATGAAGACGGAAGAGATGTAGGTCAGTTTGATCACCTTCAGCAGGGTCGTATGTCTATGACCTAATATGAGATGAGATTCATTGAGCTATCCCATCATGCAACTTTTCTAATTCCCACCGAGGTTGAGAAGGTTCACTGAGGGGTTGAATTTTTGTATCAAGATTGCTATGGCCAGGGAGGCAGAGATTGGTACTACATTTCTTTGGGTTGTGGACATAGCACATAGGATTGAGAGCATTCGGAGTCAGAGTAGGGAGACCATAGTGATGAGAGTCAATAAGCCCCGATATTCTTGCGGATTTAGTGGTACCTCATTTGGAGGTAAGAGTAATTTTTGGAGAGGCCACCCTAGCAGGCCAGCTCCTTCAGCTTATCAGCCCACTTGTGGTGCTCCAGTTCAATCTTCATTCAGTACTAGCACGGAGTTCCTACCGAGCTCCTTCATATCAGGGTTCTTCCAATGGGTACTCATGTTATCAAAGACAGCCTCAGATTCAACAACCATTCTCAGCTTACGGTTGTTTTTAGTATGGAGAGGTAGGGCATATCAAGAGGGATTTCCCTAGACATGCTAGAAATGTAGCTCAGCCAAGTTCTAAGGTAGTGACTCTAGTTCTAGTTGTTACACCACCAACCCCACCAGCTCGAGGAAGAGCTCAAGCACTCAGGGGACTCCCCAAAGGTGCAGGTCACACGGGCAGAGGTCAGGGCCTCTGTTATGCATTTCTAGGTAGGCCCAAGGCGTAGGCCTCTAATGCGGTTATTAAAGGCTTGTTTCGGCCTATCACATAGATGCATCAGTTCTATTTGATCATGATTCTACATATTCCTATGTGTCATCGTACTTTGCATCGTGTTTGGATTTGTCCCGTAGTTCTCTTGATATCCATGTTCATGTATCTACCACTGTTAGTGTGTCTCTCCTAGAGGATCGTGTGTGTCGGTCTTGTTTGGTTACTATTGGGGGGGTGTACGCAGACCTTACCCCTACATTGTGAGGATAGAGAGGTTGTTTCCAATAGAACCTCGGCTCAGAAAAGCATAAGCACCACATTAATGAAAGTATAGACAAGAAGGGACAATACCAAAAAGCCATATAAAAGCAAAATAAAAATGATAAGACTGTAAGGTAATCAACAATGAAAGAAAATAACGGTTAATCATAAAAACCTACTACCAACAAAAAGCGAGACTGCATGTCAATACCACTGTTATGAACACTCTAGACTAACTACTCTACTACCCTAATCCTCGACCTCCATACCTTCCTATCATGGGTCATGTCCTCGGTCAGCTGAAGTTGTGCCATGTCTTGCCTAATCACCTCTCCCCACCTCTTATTTGGCCTACCTCTATCTCTCCGTAGGCCCTCCAATTTCAACCTCTCACACCTCCTCACTGAGGCATCTGTGCTCTTCTTTCTCACATAACCAAACTACCTAAGTCTTGCTTCCCGCATCTTGTCCTCAATAGGGGCCACACCCACGTTGTCGCGAATAACCTCATATCTGATCCTATCTAACCCGGTGTGCCCGCACATCCATCTCAACATCCTCATCTCTGCTACTTTCATCTTTTGTACATGAGCGATCTTGACTGGCCAACACTCAGTCCCATACAACATCATTGGTCTGACTACCACTCTGTAGAACTTACCCTTAAGTTTCAGTGGCACCTTCTTGTCACACAAAACACCAGAAGTGAGTCTCAATTTCATCTATCCCTCCCCAATACGAGGTGTGAGATCTTCACCAATCTCCCCATCCCCCTGAATAATAGACCCAAGGTACTTAAAACTCCCTCTACTAGGGATGACATGCAAGTCCAGCCTCACCTCCCCTTCCCCTACTTGAGTCTCGCCACTGAACTTACACTCCAAGTATTTTGTCTTGGTCCTGCTCAACCTGAAACCTTTAGATTCTAGGGTCAGCCTCCATACCTCTAATTGTGCGTTCACACCGTCTCGTGTCTCGTCAATCAATACAATATAATCTGCAAATAGCATGCACCATGTCACCTCTCCTTGGATGTGGCACATCAGTACGTCCATCACCAGAGCAAACAGAAAAGGGCTGAGTGCTGACCCCTGATGCAACCCCATCATAATCGAAAAATGGTCTGAGTCCCCACTCACCGTCCTCACTCGAGTCTTTACTCCATCATACATATTCTTAATCAACCTAATGTAGGCAACAGGTAAACCTCTAGCCTCCAAACATCTCTACAAAACCTCCCTCAGAACTTTATCATACGCCTTTTCTAAGTCGATGAACACCATATGCAAGTCCTTCTTTCTCTCTCTATACTAATCCATCAATCTCCTAACAAGGTGGATGTATTCTATAGTCGAACGCCCCAGCATAAACCCAAACTGGTTCTCAGAAATAGATACACTCCTCTTCACCCTTAGTTATACCACGCTCTCCCAGACTTTCATAGTATGGCTAAGAAGCTTGATACCCCGATAGTTATTGCAATTTTAGATATCACCCTTGTTCTTGTATATAGGAACCATTGTGCTCCACCTCCACTCTTCGGGCATCTTCTTCGTTCTAGAAATGATATTAAATAACCTAGTGAGCCACTCCAAGCCTGCCTTGCCCCGCACTCTTCCAAAACCCCACCAGGATTTCATCCGGCCCGGTCTCTTTTCCCCTACTCATCTTATGCATAACCCCCTCAACTTTGTCAATTCTAATCCACCTAAAATACCTAAAGTCACAACAACTCTCGGAGAGTTTCAAATTACCCAGTACAATGCTCTTGTCCCCCTCCTCGTTCAAGAGACTATGGAAGTAGGTATGCCATCTCCGACGGATAAGCCCCTCATTCAACAAAACTCTACCTTCTTCGTACTTGATGCACTTCACTTGTTCCAAGTCATGCGCATTCCTTTCTTGTGCCTTGGCTAACCTGAACAACCTCTTATTCCCACCTCGGCCCTCGAGTTCCTCATACAAACAACTAAAAGCTACAGTTTTGGTGCCGTAACTTCTAGCTTTGCCTCTTTCTTAGACAACTTATAATCTCCCGATTCCCCCTCTTCTCCTCCTCATCTACACTTTCCACTAGCTTCAGATATGCTGCTTTCTTGGTTTCCACTTTTCCTTGCACCTCTGCATTCCACCACCAGTCTCCCTTGTGACCACCAGAGTAACCCTTTGAGACCCTTAATACCTCTATCGCGGCTTCCCTAATGCACTGCGCAGTCGTGGTGCACATCGCACTTGCGTCCCCAATACACCTCCAAGCCCCCATAGTTACCAGATTGACCCCCAACTCCTGCACTTTAGCTTCCTTCAAGGCTCCCCACTTTATCTTGTGTTGGCTATATATCGCCCTCTTCCTCCTCTTCCTCGTGAACTCAAGGTCCATGACCAGGAGCCTATGAAGGGTCGAGAGGTTCTTACTCGGGATGACCTTACAATCCGTACAAAGACCTTTATCGGACTTCCTGCAAAGTAAATAATCAATCTGAGTCTCGGCCACCGAACTCCGGAAGGTGACCAAGTGCTCCCTCTTCTTCGGGAAACTCGAGTTTGCCATCACCAAATCAAATGCTCTAGCAAAGTCCAGCAGAGACGTTCCTCCTCTGTTTCTATCTCCAAAACCAAATCCATCATTCACATCATCATACCCCCCAGACGTCGCTCCAATGTGGCCATTGAAATCTCCTCTTATGAAAAGCTTCTTGGTATATGGGATACCACGGACCATCTCATCCAAATCCTCTTAGAAATGCCTCTTGACTTCCTCATCCAATCATGCTTGGGGTGCATACACACTGATTATGTTCAAAGTAAAACCTCCAACAACTAGCTTAATAGTCATCAGCTTGTCATTCACCCTCCTAACCTCCACTACTAGTTCACGGAGGTCCTTATTAACCAAGATACCAACCTCGTTCCTGCCCCTACCCTCCCATAATACCAAAGTTTGAAACTGCCCACATCCCGTGCCTTAGCTCCTACCCACCTAGTCTCTTGTACACAAGCTATATTAATCTTCCTTTTCTCGAGAATCTTCTCTAACTCTACAGATTTTCCAGTCAAAGTTCCTATGTTCCAAGACCCCACTCTCAGCCTAGTATCTCCCTTAGCCCTCTTACCCCCTTACCCTCTGCACTCCCTCCTCTGCGCTGACACCCCGGACAAGACCTTACACTACCATCATTCACCAGATCCACTATAATCTAGGAGTCACTACACAAACACTATCCCAAAAACAAGCGACAAAAATAAAATGAATTACCGAAATATAATCTACCACTAAAGGTCGCAAAACTGGTGAAGAAATAAAATAAAGGAACTAACGGATACTATAATCTACAACTAAAGGTCAGAAAATATATGAAATATATAAAATAGAAGGTTAATCTTCACACCTATGCATATTTAGAACATTTTAAAGATAACTACTGATATTTTGGGGCCTCAACTCCGTTAATTGAAGCATGCCAACTTTACTTGCCATACTTGAACAGCGTTATGATTATATGTTGATGTAACGACCTAGCCGGTCATTTTGAGTATTTTAGCCCCTTTCCCCTATTTAATGTCTCCTCTATGTATATTGTGTTCATGTGACTTTCCGGGTAGTTGGTTTGGTTTCGGGTAAGTTTCAGAGTAAAATGGCACACTTAGTCCCAAAGTTGGAAGCTAAAGTTGAAAGAGTTTACCGGAGTTTGACTTTTGTGTAGACGACTTCGGAATGATATATTAACGGTTTCGATAGCTTCGTATGGTTATTTTGGACGTAGTATCGCGCTCGGATATTTATTTGAAGGTCCGTAGGTCATTTTCGCTTGAATTGCCTAGAATTAGAAAGTTGAAGGTTTGGAAGGTTGAGAAGTTTGACCCAGAGTTAACTTTATTGATATCCTGGTCGGATTCCAATTTCGAAAGTTGGAATAGGTCCATTGTGTCATTGATGACTTGTGTGCAAAATTTGAGGTTAATCGGAGTTGGTTTGGTATGAATCAGGGTTAGTTTTGGAAGTTGGATGTTCATGGTTTCAATAGGTTTAGATTGGGTTGCGATTCATAGAATCGATGTTGTTTGGTGTGATATTAGGCCTTGAGTAGGTTCATTATATGTTTTGGACTTATTGGTATATTCGGACGGGGTCCTGGGGGGCCCTGGTGTGAATCGGATTGAAATCGGGATCATTTTTGGACTTAGATAATTGCTGAAGCTGCTGAAGGTCTGGTGTCATCGCACCTGCGGTGGGCTTGTCCGCAGGTGCGGGCACGCAGGTGCGAGGGGGGCATCGCAAAAGCAAAATTGAATGGGACAGGGAAGGACCGGATGTGCGGTCAGTATTCCGCAAAGCCGGGCTCGCTGAAGCGTGCCACTGCCCCCAGAAGCGGTTTATGACAGCAAAAGCGGAAAGGTTCTGGCTTAATGAGAAGCCGCACCTACGATGGATTTTCTGCAAGTGCAAAATCGCAGAAGCGGGTCTTGGTCCGCAGATGCGGAATCACTGGGCTAAAGGGGGCAGATCGAGGGTTTGTTCCCATTCTTCATCTTTTGAGTTAGAGACCTCGGTTTTGGGCGATTTTGAGAGATATTTTCAAGGAGTTGATCGGGATAAGTGATTTTAGCTAGGATTTGATTATTATACATGAATCCATCATTATTTTTACCATTTAATTAGTGTTTTGAGTTGGAAATATTGGGGAAAATTTTTAAAAACTTCATCATAGACTATATTTTGAGTATTTGAAGGTCGAATTGAGGTGGGAATTGAGTAATTTTAGCATGGTTGGACTCGTTATTGAATGTGTGTTTAGATTTTGTAAGTTTGGTCGGGTTCCAACACGTAAGCCCGGAGCTAACTTTGGACTTTTTGTTTTTCTTTTATGATTTCAACTTTATTATCTGGAATAGTTTTCTATTGTTTGTATTTATTGTATTAAGTTATTTTTGCTAGATTCGAGCCGTTTAGAGTTGGATATTCGCGGAAAAGGCTTACTAGTGGATTGAGTTAGCGTGTTTGAGGTAAGTATCTTGCCCAACTTTATAGAGGGAGGGGGGAATTACCCATTAGGATTGGTGTTGCTTTGTGCTAATTGTGGTATGTGAAAGTTGTGTACGCAAGGTGAGGAGTGGATACATGGTCTATATGTGGTAATTGACCGGTTTAGGCTATTTAGCTTCTTTTCATGCCTTCAATCATATTGTCATAAAATGTTATATATTTCATCATTAACTTATCCTTACATGTTTTATTTAACATTGTTAATACTTGTCCATCTCTTACTTGTTATTTGCCCTTACATGTTTAGTTGAAGTTATTGTTTCCTTATTGTTTTGTTAATTATTCAATTGTTTAGTTACCTAACTTGAAGTTGTTATTTCTTGGAATATCTTATTGTTGAGTTTCGGTGTTGAAGTTGTAAAAGCTGTGATCACATTGAGGCAAAGTTGTAAATTGTTGAAATACCATTCTTGTTGAGCTATTCACTTTCAGTTGCTATTGTTGAGACTCTTGTACACATTGTGGTTGATCCATGGGCTATTGTTGTGGAAATATTGTTAGTGTTGATTCTTTTGGTAAGTTGTGGTAATCGGTCACTTGAGGTGCGAGTTGTAATATGTTGTGATATTAATATGCCTGCGGTGGTATAAGGATAGGGGTTGATACGCATGTGGTGAGATAAGGTGGTTTTGATATGCGTGTTGCTAGTAGGGGAACTACTTGAAGCCACGTGGTGTGATAAGGTGGTATAAAACGCGGGTAGCTATTTCGGGAAATATGATGTTTAAAACTAAATGTAAGGCTCCCGCGGTGATATAAGGAAAGATTGTGATTTTGATTGTGAAATGAGACTATGAGGCAGTACCTCGGTAGTGATTCTTGTTGTTATCTCACTTATCTCATCATAATGGTCCACACTGTTTCCTTGATGTTCTTATTATGTGTTCTTTCCTTGTTGCATTTATTTCTTTACATTCAGTTGCAGTCTAGCTTGTTGTTTTTCCTTATTGCCTCATTTTCTTCGTTTACATTTTTAGACTATATTATACTTGTTTAATTTCTTATTCTTATCCTAGTAGGTGTCTTGGCCTAACCTCGTCACTACTCTACCAAGGTTAGGCTTGATACTTACCGGGTACCGTTGTGGTGTATTCATACTATGCTTCTGCACATCGTTTTGTGCAGATTCAAGTACCTCATACCAGGCTAGGCACCAGTGAGTAGAACTTCCAGACTGGAGACTTCAAGGTATACCTGCCGGCGTTCGCAGGCCTCGTAGTCACCCTATGTCCTTGCTTTCTGTTACATACTCTTATTATAGATATTGACGTATTATGGATGTTCCAATATACTCGTGTAGAGCTTATGACTTAGTCTTACCAGATTTTGGGAGTTATTGTCAGTTGTGTTGTGGAGTTCTTTTATGATAGTTGGTTGGTTTAGATTGAAGTTCTTTTATTATTGTTGTTATTTCTTCATGTATGCCAGGCTTAACTAGTCTTAGAGACTAGGTACCATCACAACATCCTACAGAGGGAGATTGGGGTTGTGACGGTTGAGCTGAAAAGGCATGCATTATGTCTTTCGACTGTATTTATATCTTGATACATGTTTATCATGAGGATAATTATTGTTCTAACTCCAGGCTTTTTATTATTTCTATGTTGTAAATATCTTGATGCCCATAGTCTCGTCACTACTTCTTTGAGGTTAGACTTGATACTTATTGGGTACCGACTGTAGTGGACTCATACTACACTTCTACCCAATTTTGTGCAGGTTCTGAGATTGGTATTGCGGTACCCTTTGAGGTGAATGGTAGTGTGATATTGGAGACTTCGTAGTGAGCTGCCATATTGTTTCGATCCGCATCACATGGAGTCATTATCCGTATTTATCTCCTGTCTAATTTTTTTCACACAGACAGTTGTGATCATTTATTCAAACTTGTACTTGTTCAGTAGTTGCTGGTGTACTTGTGTCACCTAGGTCTTGGGGGTTGTACTGTTTTGGTCATGTTTAGACCATGTTATACTTGTATCAGATATTTTACTGCTTTGAGCTTATTCTTGCTTTTATCATGATATAACTCTGTTAATTAAAGGAAATTGGGCCTTATTATATTGATTATGAGTTGGCTTGCTTAGCAAGTACAGCTAGGCACCATCACATCTTGAGGTGGGATTTTGGGTCGTGACAAGTTTGTATTAGAACTCTAGGTGCATATAGGTCTCACGAGTCACGAGCAGGTCTAGTAGAGTCTTGTGAATCCATACAGAGACGCATGTACTTATCTTTGAGAGGCTATAGAATGTTAGGAATTTCCCTTTCTTGATTCCTTATCGTGCGACTTTATCATGCCTTGAATCCTATATCTTCAGTTCCCTCCTACTTGTTCGTACATGATGCTAATTACTCATTATCAGTTGAGATCCACCGATTTATGGTGATGTCGCACCTGTGGTGTGGGATGTTTTCTCGGCGTTAAGCGCTAACTACTATCGTTGCTTTGTGGAGGGGTTTCCATCTATAGCCACCCCAATGTGGGTGTTGACCACGGTTTCGGGGCCTTTCACAATATATTGTGATGCTTCATTGTTGGTTTTGGCATTATGTTAATGCAGAGCGGTAGGGTGATTGCTCATGTGTCTTGACAGTTGAAGCCCTGCGAGGGAACTATTTGGTTCATGATTTGGAGTTTGGCATTTGTTCCAGCGGAGGGAAGGCAGTTTTCTATGAAGGTTCTGACCTTGGTATATAGAATTGCGAGAATGAGCATGTCTGAACATAGTGGAGTTCATGCTTGTGTGGTTGCGTGGTTGTTTTTATTTGAGCGCATCAGATATTGCCAGTGTGATGATTACATTTGCATGTCCTTTGGGACACAGTGTGCGAGGAGCTGCTAGGGAGGTGTTTAGTGAAATAGTGTTTTGCGACTTCCGGGTCGGTTTTATGTTTCCAGTGTTGATGATTCACTAGAGATTATCATAGAGGAGGTTCGTAGTTTGTGGTAGTTTTTTCATACGGATGGTGTAGAGATGTATTGCGACTCAAGGCAGCATTTTGGGTGATGGAGGATGAATGAGGACATTAGCAGTCATGACTCGCGGTGTTTGATTATCAGCAAGTCGAGATCCACAGGTGCCGAGTGGTTTACTTCAGAAAGTGGCTATACTTGCGTGGAAGTAGGGGCGCATCATTATGGAATTTGTGGAAGGGTAGCCACAGGCTTTGAGGAAGGTTGGTGCAATTTGGGTCATTATGGGAAAATTATTAAGTTTGTGCATTTCATTTGGTGATGACTACTTATGTTCTGGAGGGTTTTGGATTTGGTGAGAAAGGTTTGTTTGAGCTACAAAGGGAATGTGAATTCTTCATTATCATCTTGGTGTACGGTATGGTCTTGAGTTTTGGATGTGTTGGTGGATCTTTTGATTGTTCATTGGAGAAATGAAACATATTCTTGTGGCTTGTGTACGAGGGTCGACTCAGTAGAATCAATTAATTACATAGTGGCGGTGTTCATGGCAAGGTCATGGAAAGAATTGATGCTACACAGGTGGAATACCTCCTATGAGAAGATTTGAGGTGGTACGATTTCTTATGAGGTTGCTATGAAGAGTTTTATCTTCTATACAATGAGACGTATGTACTATGATGTGAGTCTAGATAGCTTGAGGTAGATGGAACGATGGTCACGAGGTTGAGTATGCATTTGTGCTGATATTATGGGATGTGTTATGGATACTGCAACATGAGCCTATGAGAAAGTCAACTGAGTAATAGTGTGAGGTCATTGTAACTAAGGAGGATGGTCATTGTGAGTTCATGGGTTATTTTATTATGGCTTAAAGCCAAGTGGGGGAGCCTACCATCGACGATTGGATCACATTGTCATGTGTTGTTACAGTCCTAGACTTCGTTGCGCTTGTGGATTAGTTATGGATTGAGAACGATGACTTCGAGATTGATTCGAGCAAGGAATTTGCTGGAGGCATGATATATTTCACCTAATTTTTATATGTAGGTTGTGGAATGACTCAGGTTGGATAGACCTTTGGGGATGTAGTGTGTAAGGGGGAAGGATTCGCCCGGTTATTCTTTTGGAGTATTCATGTGCTAGCGGAGCACTAATCGTTCGGCATGTTTGGCTATGTACTCCGGACTAGGACTGAGTAGGTGATTCTTGTTAGATCAAAGTTTTAATGATGAAAAACTAACATCTTTCTAATTGCAGATACACTCCAGAAGCAAAGGAAAGGAAGAGTAAGATTTCCAAGAATCTGCCAACATATGCAAAGGAAGACGAGAAAGGAAGGAACAAAATAAGGGGAGATCAAGATCACTGAGAATCTGCTTGAAATATCAATCAAGCCACTGAAGATCTGCTCATTGAAACAAAGATCCACTCATTGAAGGAAGGCTATCAAATTCCATCATCAAAGGATTAATTAATGGTCGCTCGTTGGAATAATGATCCGCTTGTAGAAGGAAAGCTATCAAGTTTCGTCATTGATAGACAAATTAACGGAAGCTCTACACCTATTCTTGGAAGGAATCATCATTCGTGATTCATTCCTAGGATCAATTCCTTTGGGTTTGCAATCTATCAAGATCCGCCAAAATCAAGAATCAATGCAGATCCCTCGAGCTGTATTTATAGTCAGAAAACCAAGAGAAGAGATATAATTTGATCAAACTAACCTCAAGCTCTTTGTTCTACTCTGAGCAACCATTGTAGTCTGAGTTAGATTTATTGTGTAACTAGTACAGAAGAAAGAGAGAAAAATATTGGTGAGGCATTGTATCAAAACATAGAGAGTGTATTTTGTACTGAAAAGCAGATGGTGTACTTGATAACATCAACACACTTGTATGGAAGTTTTCAAGTAGCTTTGAAGAGAGAACCCTCTTGCAACCCAAGGGGACTGGACTAGAATCCACATTGAATCAAAAAGAATATAAACATATTCAGTGTCATTTACTTTCTGCAATTTACATTCTTTCTTGTACTTTCAATTGGTATCAGAGCAGGTCTCACACTTTCATTTTGCTTAATAGCTAGTGAGAAAAGATCATGTCAAACCAAGTAATTTTTGGAGCTCTATTTCAATAAGGGACTTCACGGGCAAGGCCTCCATACTTCAATGGATTGTTCTTTTCACATTGGAAGGTCTGCATGGAATCTATGAAAAATTTATGATGTCAAAGTGTGGCTTGTAATAAAAAAAAAAGGAGACTATCCAATTCCAGCAGCGAAGTCTGACAAGAAAACAGATGGACAAACATCTACTGATCCAATGGACATAGATGAATACTCTGATGAGAAAATGTCAATAATACAAGTTAATGCCAAGGCACGCAATCTTTTATTCAATGCTATAAAAGGAGAAGAATATGAGAAGATCTCAAGTTGTGATATGACGAAAGAAATGTGGGATAAGCTGGAAAACACTTATGAAGGACAAGCAAAGTCAAGGAAACAAGGATAAATCTGTTGATCCGTGACTATGAGCTCTTTCATATGAAAGAAGGTGAATCCGTTGAGGAAATGTTTGCTCGATTTAGTAAAATCATTGGAGATATAAAAGCTTTAGGAAGACCATACTCAAGTGGTGAGCAAGTTCAAAAAATCCTAAGAAGTTTACCTACTGCCTCGTAAACAAAAGTAGTTGCACTTGAGTCTCAAGATCTAGCCAAGGTCATATGATGAACTACGATGAGATCTCATTGACTTTGAGAAAACACACCTCAAAAAATGAGGGCATGAATAAAAAAATAAAATAGTCACTTTCAAAACCTCGATTGAAGGATCTGAAGATGACAATGACAACGAAGCTGAGGCTCTAGAAGAAGAAATCGCTATGGTTTCCAAAATAATAAATGGACTAATGAGAAGATACAAGAACACCAAAAAGGGAAGAATGTCCTCTAGAAGAACCTCCAAACAATAAAATGAACAAGAGAAGAACGATGAAAAATGTTTTGAATGTGGAAAATATAGTCATATACAAGCGGAATGCCCATATCTCAAAAGAAAAGACTCCAGAGGCATTCACAAAAAACAAATCTTTTGGAAGTTGGAGTGATGAAAACATCTCAGAGCATGAAGGAATCGCTAATCTGTGTTTCATGACTATTTTAGAAAATGATATGAACAAGTTCTCAGGTTGTTAGACATATGAAGACATGTCCGATGATGATAGCAAGGAAACAACAGAGAACTGCTTCATGGCACGTGACGAATCTAGCGAGGTAAGACCTTATGAATGTGATAGATGTAATGAATTACAAGATATTCTTGATCTCGCCCTAAAAGAGTCTCAAAAAATTCTAAATGAATTAAAGAGACTGAACATGGAGAAGAAATACTGGGAACTTAAACATGAAGTCTGTGATCGAAAGATATGTTCTTCAAGAAAAAGTTCAGGAATTGAAATTGCAACTAAATGCCATGCACAAGTCCACCAGTCACAACTCCGTCAAGTCTAACCGGTCGACTTATAAGTCAACTGGAAAAAGTCCTGTTGGAGATGGATCTACTAGTAACGACACACCAGTAGATCCAATGAAAAACTCATTCCCATATTTCATTGTTGTAACAGAACTGGTCATAAGCATTCCTTTTGTAGATTTCGTAACTCAAATGTTAAAGGATGGATCTGGAAGCCGAAAAATAGTCCTAATATTACTTGAACTAACCAAAAAGGACCTAAGCAAGCTTCGGTACCTTAAAGAAGGCAATAATCTTATTCTTCATGAACACCATAGGAAAAGTCAAATGGGAAAATAGTATCTTAACTGTGTGTGTTCCAGTCACATGACGGGCGACAAAAATCTATTCAAAGAAGTTACAAAATCAAATGGAGGAAATGTCAACTTCAGTGATGATTCAAAAGGTAAAATAGTTGACACTAATACAGTTCCATTCAATAATAACTGCGATATTACAGAAGTTTATCTTGTGGATCGACTCAACTATAACCTGCTGAGCATAAGTCAACTACGTGACTCGGGGTATGAAGTCAAATTCAAGAAAATAGGTTGTGCTATCAAAGATTAGTAAGGTATAATTATTCTACCAGGAAAGAGGTATGGAAACGTTTACATTATAGTCTGCATTGAAAGCTTAGATGATCATATTTGTCTAGCATCTATATCTGATGATCCTTGACGTTGGCATAAGAAACTTGGTTGTGCATGCATGCACCTGATTGAAAAACGTTCTCGATATGACTTAGTCATTAGCCTTCTCGAACTCAATTTTTCTAGGAATCATGTATGTGATGCATGTCAACTTGGAAAATAAACTAAAAATTTCTTTAAAACCAAAGATGTTGTCTCCACAACCAAGCCTCTAATTACTACATATGGATCTATTTGGCCCTACTCGAACTGCTAGCATTGGGGGTAAACGATATACATTTGTCATTGTTGATAGTCACTCACATTTTACATGGGTAATATTTCTAACTCACAAAGATGAAGCCTTATGAAATTTTGAGATCTTTTGCAAAAGGATTGAAAGAGAAAAATGGTATCTCATTTCAACCATACAAAGCGATCATGGAGGAGAATTCGAGAGTAGATCATTTGAAGAATTTTACAATGAACAAGGATACACTGACAACTTCTCAGCTCCTATATCACCTCAATAGAATGGAGTGGTTGAATGCAAAAACAAAACCCTACAAGACATGGCTAGAACGATGATACTGGATCATTCTCTAACAAATCATTTTGGACAGAGGTAGTCAGCACAACATGTCATATCCTTACCAGAAGTCTCATAAGACCTATTTTGAAGAAAACTCCATATGAACTATGGAAGGGCAGAAGGCCAAACATTGACTACTTTCATCCCTTCGGGAGCAAATGCTTCGTTCATAACAATGGTAAGGACAATCTTGGTAAGTTCGATCCAAGAACCAACGAAGATATATTTCTTGGCTATTCAAATGATTTCAAGTCATTTAGAGTTTATAATAAGCGTACCTTGTGTGTAGAAGAATCAGTTTATGTTATTTTCGATGATAATAACCCTGTGGCCAAGAAAGGAGTCTTTGCATGTGATGAAGCTCATGAATCAAATAATTCAACTAAATGCAGCAATGGATCTCCAAAGTCGACTAATGAACCTATCAGCAGTCATGATAAACCTCAAAAGGAGTCGACTACTCAGCAAGCTGAAACAAGACCAAATGATTGGAGAAGTGAACCTGAGTATCCTCAGAAGTTCATCATAGCAAATCCAAATGATGGGATGAAAAATTGGAGAGCTCTCAAGAAAAAGGCTAACATTGCACCCATATCTCAAACTGAACCAAAGAAGGTAGATAAAGCTTTGAAGGACTCCAACTGGTTACAAGCTATGCAGGATGAACTTGATCGGTTAGATAAAAATCAAGTATGGAAATTGGTGCATAAGCCAGCAAATACTACAATCATTGGAACCAAATGGGTATTCAGAAACAAGTTGAATGAAGATAGAAAAGTAGTTAGAAATAAAGCCAGGCTGGTTTCTCAAGGTTACTCACAGCAGGAAGGAGTCGACTATGATGAAACATTCACTACGGTAGCTCGGTTAGAATCACTTCATATGTTACTCGCATATGCTTCATTTAAAGGTTTTAAATTATTTCAAATGGATGTCAAAAGTGCTTTTTACCGGTTTTATTGGCAAGGAGGTAAAAGTAAAACAACCTCCTGGTTTTGAAAACTCACAACTTTCTTACCATATGTATAAGTTGACTAAAGCCCTCTATGGACTCAAGCAAGCCCCTCGAGCCTGGTATGAGAAGTTGAGCTCTTATCTAACTGATCATGGATAGAGGTAAGATAAATACTACATTATTTATCAAAATATCATCTGCAAGTAATCTCGTTATTCAAGTCTATGTTAATGATATTATATTTGCCAATACTAACTCTGTCTTGTAGATTTCTCAAATCTCATGCAAAGTGAGTTCGAAATGAGCATGATGGGGGAACTCACATTCTTTCTTGAACTACAAATTCAACAATCAGAAAATGGCACATTCATTTGTCAGGCAAAGTACATTGAGGAATTGATTCAAAAAATCGGTACTAGCAATGCTAAAGCACTTGGAACACCTATGAGTACATCAACCACTCTTGATAATGATGAGAAAAGAAAATCAGTGGACGAAACAAAGTATCACAGAATGATTGGATCACTGCTATTCCTAACTGCTAGTCGACAAAATATCATGTTCAGTGTGTGCAAATGTGCCAGGTTCCAGTCAGCTCCTAAGGAGTCTCATTTAACTGTAGTAAAGTGAATAATCCGTTATTTTATTAGAACTACTTCCTATGGACTATGGTATCCACATTAAAACAATTTTAAACTTGAAGTATTTTCAGATGTTGATCTTGCAGGCAACAAAGAAGACAAGAAAAGCACTAGTGTGACATGTCATTTGCTGGGAAAATCATTAATTTTCTGGAATAGCAAAAAACAAGGATCGGTGGCTTTGTCCACAATTGAGACAGAAGATATAGCCATCAGAAAATGTTTTGCTCAACTACTTTGGATGTCTCATTAGCTGAGTGACTATGAATTATCTTTTAAACCTATTCAAATATTTTGTGATAATTCTAGTGTTATATGCCTCCCAAAGAATTTATGTGTATCATTCTAGGGCTAAGCATATAGATATCAAACATCATTTTATTAGAGATCAAATTCTTAAGGGAGATATAGAATTAATGTTTGTTAGTCCTAATGATCAATTCACGGATATTTTTACAAAACACCTACTTGAAGACAGATTTTGTGCTTTACGAGACTCACTTTGCATTATTTCACTTAGTACCAAAAATTAGGACTTATGTGTTATAAATTACATTTTACTGCCACATCTTTTGTTTATTTCCTTATGTGTGTAATTACCATTTATGATGCGCCTCCGGATTTTCCCTTTTTCACACCTTTTCACTATTCTTCAGAAGGAAAATCAATCATCCCGACCATTCACTGATGCCTTTTCCTTTTTCGTACTCAACCGTCAAACTCACTCTTTTTAGTCTCCTTCTTCATCCTTACTCTCTCACATTGTTTCTATCGTGCCTAACCCTTTCTCCTTAACTCATAAATGGAAAAAAAATTCAAAAACCCTTCTGCCTCCACTCGAAAGAGAACTCGCTCCAAAACAAAACCTTCGTCATAACCACCGAAGCCAGTCAATTTAGGGTCAAATCACTCAGAGGAGTTTGCTTCTTCACAAGAAGAACTCTCTGACGATGCGCGTAGTCTAAATGACAAAGCCCTAGATAAGCGCCCTATGGAAGAAAATCATGAGTCGCTCACTCTAAAGAAGCCCGAGGAAGATCTCTCAAGCTCTATGGACTCTAACATCAACTTCTGGGATACTCCGAACAGAGACGCCTTCATCTCATTCAAGGGAAACCCCATAGACGATGGCAGGGTTATTGATTTGAGCGGCATGGAAAGCTTAAACTGCAAGGTAAAGGAACTCTTTGATTTTTAAGGTTGGAAATATATTCTTTCTCTGCCTCCTCCAATAGTATATTAATCCCTTGTTAAAATGTTCTATGCCAATCTTCGCTCTCCAAAACCTGACAAATTAGAATCCTTTGTTCTTGGTGAGTGTATCATTCTAGACTGTGCCTCATTTGATTCCATCTTTTAGTGCAAGTGTTCTGGGCTCTCAATGTTTTTCAAAAATATTTGGCCTGAAGATTTTAAAATCTCTTTTGACCAAGAAAAATGGTATATAGTTGAGTCATCCACTGATTCCTTTCCTAGTCAATTAGGCCCCAGTGATGTATGTTTTGAAACCCGAGTCCTCGCACATATTATGGCAACCACTCTTCTTTCCCATACAGGATCATCCGCAACCTTTTCCCAATGGGATACCTTTCTGGTTTATTGTCTCTTGACCAAGCATAAAGTTAAACTATCTTCCTGGGTCATCAATTTCATGATTGAGAGTGTCGATGATCCCACAAGTCTTCCCTATGGTATGGTCATCACCCACCTTCTCAAAGCCCACATCATATCCCTTTCCAACTATCCTTATGTCACTGTCACCAAGTCCTACAACTCTAGAGCCTTTTTCCAGCATGGGATATGTTGTTGTGAATGGTACTTGGGTAAAGATCAATATGGAGAAGCCAAAATTGCCCCGACTGGCTCCATAGACAAGTCCTTTGTTTCCCATCTCAGTGTTTGTGACCCTGATCTTATGGAAAAGATGACTTCCATTGATGACAAGTTGTCCATCATCAAGGAACTTCTAATCTCTACTTAAACTATAATTAGAGATATTCATAATATATCAAAGGAGACAAGCTCTATTGTATCCAATATACAAGTCAAAATCCTCAAGACAATAGAGAACGTAGTGAAAACCTTCAAGGAAGTTAATGACAGGATTGATGGCATACCGGTCACAATGAATGCTAGCTTTGAACGTCTCAAGGAGGCCATCTGCAAGGAGGCCATCTGTGCCATTTAATTTGTTATTTGTTGGATAGTTAAGACAATTTTTGTTTGCTCTTTGGACTGGCTATCCAGTCATGGGGTTGTCCTGCTAAGGCAATTACTCCTCCTCTTCCATGCTTAACTAATTAACTACTACTTGGTTTGACTTATTACTGCTAGTATAATGTTTTTTGTTAATGCCAAAGGGGGAGAAATAAAATGCAAGTAGGCGCAGCTTTTTGTTTGGTTGCGCAGTTGAGGGAGAGTCAACTTTTAAGAACACGTCCATACGGGCGAAGCTACCCAGTCGACTACAATAGAAAGGAAGTTGACTAATATGGACAGGGAAGTAAATTGGTGCAACCTTTGTTATTTTTTCATCATCAAAAAGGGGGTGATTGTTAGATCCAAGTTTTAATGATGAAAAAATAATATCTTTCTAATTGCAGGCACACTCCAGAAGCAAAGGAAAGGAAGAGTAAGATTTCCAAGAATCTGCCAAACTATGCAAAGGATGACGAGAATGGAAAGACAAAAATAAAGGGAGATCAAGAATGCTATGAATCCGCTAGAAATATCAATCAAGCCACTAAAGATCCACTCATTGAAACAAAGATCCACTCGTTGAAGGAAGGCTGTCAAATTTCATCTACAAAGGATTAATTAACGATCGCTTGTTGTAATAAATATCCGCTCGTAGAGGGAAAGATATCAAGTCCTTCATTAACGAACCAATTAATGGACGCTCCACACTTATTCTTGGAAGGAATCAACATTCAAGATTCATTCCAAGGATCAACTCTTTTGGGTTTGCAATCTCTCAAGATCCGCCAAAATCAAGAATCAAAGAAGATCCCTCGAGTTGTATTTATAGTCAGAAAACAAAGAAAAGAGATATACTTTGGTCAAACCAACCTCAAGCTCTTTGTTCTAGCCTAAGAAAGCATTGTAGTTTGAGTTAGTTTTACTGTGTAACTAGTAGAGAGAAGAAAGACAGAAATATGAGGCATTATATCAAAATATAGCAATTGTATTTAGGACTAAAAAGCAGTTGGTATACTTGATAACATCAACACACTTATACGAAAGTTTTCAAGGATCCTTTAAGAGAGAACCCTCTTTCAACCCATAGGGGCTGGGCTAGGATTCACATTGAATCTAAACCAGCATAAAAATATCGGTGTCATTTACTTTCTGTAGTTTACATGTTGTCTTTACTATTAACCTCGTATCAATTTCTAGTCGACTACTTGGTAAACTATTCAACTACTTAGTCATAAAATGAAAAATGATAATTCACCCCCTCCCTTGTACTTTCAATTCTCAAGGATGGTTCTAGTGGGTTTAAATATTTAGGATGTGGAACCTAAGGATTTTTGGATTCATCATGTGGCTGAAGAGTTAAGATTGATGTTGAATTGTGGAAGAGGCTTGGGGTATTTTTTGTAACATCATCGGTTCTGCGAGGCAATGATTGAGAGATGGAAGAAACAGCTACGGACTCACAGAAGATCTCTTCAGAGTAGCTATTTCGGTTTGAGGTACTATTGGGTGTATAAGAGGGAATAAATGGCTTACGAGTCTTAGGACGATGAGATTTCATGTTGGGATCACTTGGGATGAGTTTTAATTGAGGTCCATAGTGTACTGTGAAAAGAGAAGTGTTTTCATGAGGGTGGGTCACGAGTAATCTGAAGATGTTGGGTCCGTTTAGCTGTAGCTTGGATCAACATGGTATTAGAGATGATTAAATCCTTTGGTATAATAGGTCTTTACAGATGTTTGTGGCAAGAACTTACGGGTCTGGCAGTCTGTGTGATTTGGTGGATTTAGAGAGTTCAGTTCTGATGGCTTGGCTATGTACAAATGGATTTTGAAGAGTGGTGATGATTTGACCATAACTTGAGGTTGATGTATTCTATGAGTATGGGTAGGTTGTTGCGTGTTGTGATTTTTCTCCTGAATTAAGTTAAGTGGAAGATTTCTGGTCGATGGGGTATGTATCATGTTTGTGATTCAGAGTTGATAATAGGATTCTCGTATTTTTGTGTTGAGGTATGGTAGATGCGGTAAGACGTGTGGAATTGAGATTGAATGGACAAGGTTGAGGTTCAGTTTTGAAAGGAATGTCATGAGGTTTAGACAGCATAGAGGATTTCAGATGTTTAAGAGGATGCTAGCACTATCTTGTATAGCCTAAAGAGAGTGTGTGTTGTAGATGACTCATTGTAGATTGATTTGCAGAGGCTTGACTAGTACTACAAAGATCGTGCGGGTGGAAATTATGGTTGTTTAGATTTTTGTTACTTAGTGCGTCAGGTTTATGAGAGTATTTCTTATGAAGTGATTATGTATGTGTGATGTAGCAGTCAATAAAGTGGGAGAGATAGAGATCCTTCTCTTCTCCTCCAACCGCTACCGCGGAAACTCTTGGGGGAATAAAGGTTCATTAATCTAGCTAAGGTTAGCTCCTCTACCGTCTCCTGGCACAGACATCGAAGACAGGCGACTGTCCCCCACACAAAAGGACTAACTTGTGCCAGGCATACCTGGTAGCGGATGCAGAACTCCATGATGATGGAGTCAAGATCTCCACTCAAAGAGAACGACCCCAAAGTGAAGGGATACATATAAAAATACGTAAAAACCTTCTTGGGTAAGGTTATCCGCTCTGCCAGATCAGGAGCGATAATGTCTAAATCTTGGCAATGGCAGTCTTCCTTCATAGTAGGAATACTGGAAGGATGGCTGGAAGAAGAGTATACGCCAACAACCCACGTACGAGGGTGAGAAGAAGGATACTTCTCTTTGAAGTCCTTAGTTGTGACAAGACTTTTTGGGATGATGGAGCTCACCGTAGGAGGAGCAACGTCATCAGCTTTACCTTTGTTCTTTGAGGAACTAGGATTTCTGGAAGAAGAGGCCATTTTTTATCAGAAAGGAATGAAGGTTTTCTCGCAAGAAAAAGGTTAAAGAAAGGTTGAAGACAAAGTACTAGTTGAGTAAAGAGAGTTTGAGAAAGTTTGGAGAATTATGAAGTGTAAATGAAGAAGTTTGATGCGTATAAGTAAAGAAACAGGTGGCTAAAATCGTGGCCAAGATAGAAGGCAGTCGGGTCCGAAGGCAACGATCTCGTCTGTTACCGGAGAGAATGATACTCTTAAAGGTGAAATAAATGTCTTCCACCTAGTAGCATTTAATGAAGAATATTCTACAGCTTTAAGTATGTGGCCCATATAGAGAATATGGCATTCACTGCCTACCGTTACACATTCTTCAACTGCCCTCATAATTGTCATTAAAGTGGGACTTGATCCTAGGACCTTGTTTCATAGGTGCAACTATAAATAGTGAGATCTATTATTATTGTAAAGGACACAAATTTTATGACAAACATATGCTACACTCTATTCAACTCTCAGTATAATTTTATCTTCTTGCTCATTTATATCGTTACTATTATTCCCGGAAGCCCTGCTCCTGGTGTTACGATTTCTGCCGTTTTACTTCCATCTCAAGGCTAAGTATTACATTTTTGTCAGATTTATTTATCATATAGAATCAAATTAATTCACTTGTCTATAAACCACGTATAAATTCAACTGTACCGTTTTACGAGTAAACAAAAATATTTAATTTTTCCATGTTTGATTGACTTTAATATTTTGAAAAATATTTTTCCCATAAACTTATTTTCTCCAATTAGAGGAAAATATTTTCCCTATAAAGAGGATGGAAAATATTTTTTCAAACTCTTTTTCAATATTCCCCACCCTATTCCCCAACCTCCCCCCCCCCCCCAACCCCTACCCACATCGCCCCTCACCCACCCACCCATTCCTACCCTCACCCCATAGTGTTTGTCTAAATTATATACTCAAAAAACAATCAAGTCACTAATCAAATACTAGAAGATATATTTCGGAAAACATTTCCATTCACCAGCCACATATGAAAAAATAAGTGATAAAACTATTCATTTTACGTGAAAATATTTTCAAGGAAAACATTTTCCTTCATACCAAACACACGAGAAATTTTAGCAAGCATGGCCACCATGCTCTGCTATCCAGCATGGATGATGACAACGATCGTGGGTGGATGTAACAGTTCGTTGAGGTCGCCACCAGTGACATTATTCCGGCCACGGCTTCATCCTTTTCGAGAATCATGGAATTGCTCTTGTAAGTTTGCCATTTGTCTTTACTTCCATTAAAGATCGTCCCATATCGTTATTGACCCTTCTTCTTTTGCTTATTTCAGCGACTCGATGGGTACCACCTAGGGTTGAAGGCTTGGACTAGTGGGTCCAGAAGATTTTGGACGTTACTACGCCCGAGACCCACGCGTGGAAGGAACTATCCCTTAAATATGAATGGAAGGCCAAAAATCATGGTAAGTCAAACTCGTCTTGTTTTTACCTTTCGTATAAGAAAGTTGATTAACCTTTCTCTCTTGTTGAATTCAGGTCTACCCCAGGGCTCAGTTGTCATCCCCGAGGAGAATGCTTTGGTTGATCCTGCTGATGCGGCGAGGCTGCTACATGAGGCTTTTACATGAATAGGTGTCCTTGGGCCTACTTCTAGTGCAAGTGCTTCTTCTCAGAGTCCTCGACCGGAGAACAAGAAATCAAAAAGAATATGTTCTTCCGCGGTCAGGGAAAAACTAAAAAGGCAAAGAGTACCGCACCCGAGTCGTTTCCGAAAGTTGTGGTGATGAGCCCCGTGCCCGAGCCGGCCATAGACATCGTGATGATTGACGATAATGGAGAAGCAGTGAGGAGGGGGCTTCTCTACATAGAAGACGACAACCTTCCACAACACAACAGACTTCTCAATCTGTTGAGTTAGTTACACCAATCGATGATGATGCCTCAACACTCTGGGGGGAGTATGATATGGTGGAAAATACCAACTCCCATTTCCGAATCCCAATCGTCATGACCGGTACCGTGAGGATGAGTACCAGGTCCCTGCAGTCTTTGGTTGGTGAGCAACCAATAACCACATTGCGCTTGTCGCAGACACATCTCATCCTTCAATGCCATCAGCTTCATCTCCTTCTTCACCAACTCTACCTTCGCCACCAGCAACTGCTACATCATCTCCACCGACCATGATTGCCCGACAGGAGAATGTACCTCTTCCTTAGTCTCCAGTTCACGGTAACTTGGGGCAAAATTATGCTACCCCCCAGAAGATCCACAAAGGAGAAGGAGCATCACCCTCTCGGTTTCCACCGAATGCCATTTGTTATCCCGGCCGGTGGAACTTGCTAACTATCTGAAGCCCTTGGCTTCAGAGAAAGAATGAGAAAAATACAAACTCTCTCGGGAGAGTGTTTGTTGAACAATGACATGCACAATGCAGCGATGATATAGTCTTTGTTTTCTCTGTTTTTGCTTCTATATGTGATATGTCAGGGTTTTGAATTAGCATTCTTGTTTTGCAGGCCAACTTCCTTGCTTCCGAGGGCCTTCAAAAGCTGATTCGTGATAAGGAGGAACTTACCTCCGAGCGGGATTAACTTTTGGCCGAGCGGGACTAAACTGCTGCTCGCCTCTCAGAACTGAAAGCTCGAGCTGCCGAGGCTGTTGAGTTGGAGGCTCGATTGCAACAAAATGGTCAAGAAGTGGTGACTCTTAGCCAAGAGGTCGCCCCATTAAGGGGACAATTTGAAGAAACTAGGGCCAAATGGGTTGAGGTTCATAATGTCGTTCTTGCTGCATCCGATCACGAGGATGCCGATGTAGAAATGTTTAATAATTTGGAGGAAGCCTTAGCCTCCAAAACTGAAGAAGTTGTTGCTACCAAGGCGAAGTGTGCCCGGTTGGAGGAAAAGCATAAGAGGACCCTCGAGCACAATAGGATTTATAGCTCCACTGTCTGTGAGCTCGATATCAGTCTCCGGTCCACCAGATCCGCACGGGACAATATTTCTGACAAGGTCGACGGACTTAAAGAAGAACTCCAACACCAAGCAGCTTCCCTCATTGTTGAAAAAATATATCCTATGTACGGCATGAGGAGAAAAACCTTGGAAGAGGCTAAAGCGGGTGTAATTAATTTTGATGCCAAAATCGCTAAGGCCCGTGAGCTGGAGTCAACTATCATAAGGGGTCTTCTAGCCTGACTTGATGCTACCGATTCTTCTGATTCCGGTTCTGAATTCTGGGGAACTAAAGAAGAAGTGGAAGGTGGTGATG
Organism: Nicotiana tabacum; assembly: GCF_000715075.1. Classification (NCBI taxonomy): domain Eukaryota; kingdom Viridiplantae; phylum Streptophyta; class Magnoliopsida; order Solanales; family Solanaceae; genus Nicotiana; species Nicotiana tabacum. The sequence continues at coordinate 81,686,470 of NC_134093.1, forward strand.
TTGAAGGCCAAAATGATGAGCCGACGATGGATCCATCCACTTCTCCTGGGGGCAGATGCCTCTCTTCCTCCTAGTCCCGGAGATGCAGTAGCTTAGTTTTTGTTTTCTTTTCTTTTCCATACTTTTGTATCTGTGCTACTTTTGCTGTGAATAAAAGCACTTTTTCGTTTAAGTATTGTGCAAATTTTTCTCTTTGCATACTTTCCACTTGAGTATTTGCGCAAGTTTCTACGTACTTTTCGTTTAAGTATTTGCGCAAGTCTTTGCGTTGAATTGTGCAAGGCTTCAGGTGCAGTTTTCCCCGATAGGGTTTGGATTCGGGGTATAAGTTCCTCCGAAATCAACCCTTTGACGTGAGGGTTTTATAAGAGAGGGCCCTCTTATATTTATGGTGCTATTGAAGAGGACGTCTCATGTTCATTACAGCACTAACATTTGAAGTACTTGTTTAACTTTCAAATGATAAAATTAATTCATCATTCAGACAAGAAACAAGATAGGAATTAAAGGACTTTACTTTAATCCTTTCACTTTCAAAAGTGCATGAGCATTCGTTGTGCTAATAAGAAATTGCCATTACTTATGGCTAACTTGTACAACTTGTTTCTACGGGGCTGGCCACGCAGTCCCCGGTCCCGATGGTACAACTTTATTTATAGGTTTTGTCTTTCGATCGATGTGGCAGTCATTGTTGTTGTATCCTCATATCATCCCCCCCCCCAGTGTTCGAATGTGAAGAATGCGAATTTGAACACTGGAAGTTTTACACCTTCGAGGATTCCACTAGTGAATTGCAAGTTAATCTTTCAATAGCAAACTTCACTTCCCCTTAGGAATTTATGCTATCGAGCCAAAGATTATCTAACAATCCCCTCGTGGCTTATACTTGTGAATGGTCGGGTAATCTCTGTTCAACAAACTTTACTTCCCGGTAGGAGCTTTGCTATCGAGCAAAAGACTATTTAACCGCTTCATAGTGCTTCTTTGCTTGTATGCCTTGTCATTTAAAGGTCTTATTGTTGCTACTGAAACTTCCTTCGTAGTATGATTTCCGTTGATGCCTCGTTAAAAACCTTTCCAGAAAAAACCCAATTGGGACAAAAGCCAGACGAAGGAAAAAAGAGTGCAACACATACTTTCAGTGTAGGCGATGCTCATCAGCAATAGTATCTTTTGAGGTGTGCCACGTTCCAGTTGCTTGGCAACTTTTCTCTATCTTGATTTTCCAACTCGTATGACCCTTTTCTAGTGACAACTGAAACCCAGTAGGGGCCTTTCCATGTCGAACCTAACTTATATGCGCTAAGTCCCTTCGTTCATCAAGCAGCTCCAATTTGACCAATATTGCTTCGTTGTTTGTTGCTTCATTCACCCGAAAATATCTCAGGGTAGGCTCTCCTACTTCTACTGGGATTAAGGCTTCTGCTTCGTACACGAGAGAGAAATGAGTTTCTCCTGTGCTTGACATGGCTGTTGTCCGATACGCCCATAGTACTCCTGGCAGCTCTTCGGGCCATTTGCGCTCGTATGATAGGGTGATGATGTGATCCTTCTGATTTTTAAGTCTTCAAGGAACTTTGTGACCATTGCGCCTATAAACTGTGGCCCGTTGTCACATCCTATCTCTTTTGATATCCCAAATCTGCAAATTATATTTTCCCACAAGAAATGTACTACTTCTAGTTCTCCAATCTTCTGATAAGGACCTGCTTCAACCCACTTAGAAAAATAGTTAGTTAAAATCAAAAGAAATCTTACCTTACCGGGGGGCAGTGGTAGTGGTCTAATGATATCCATCCCCCACTTCATGAATGGCCATGGTGAAGAAACCGAGTACAGGGTCTTTGCCGGTTGATGTACCAACAGTGCGTAGCATTGACATTTATCACATTTTTAAAAATAAGCCTTGGAATCTTGCTCCATCTGGGGCCAGTAGTATCCTGCCCTAATTAACTTTAGCACCAAGGAATTTGTGCCCGAGTGATTTTCGCAGATCCCTTCGTGGACTTCTTGCATAACATAGTTAGCTTCGGAAGCTCCCAAACACTAGGCCAACGGGCCTTGGAAAGATCTTTTATATAATTGACCTCCTTTGAAACTATATCGCGCTGCCTTAGTGTGTAGTGCCCAAGATGCCTTGGGATCTTCAGGCAACTTTCCGTGCTCGAGATATTCAATGATCTCATTTCTCCAGTCCTAAACTAAATTGGTTACGTTTACCTCATAATAGCTATCTGCGTCCAGCACCGAGTGCATAAGCTGTACAATCGTATCGCAGTCCGATCCTTTCATTTCTGTAGACAAGCCTAGATTGGCTAGTGTGTCCGTTTTCGTGTTCTCTTCTCTCGAGATGTGTGTAATTGACCATTCCCTGAACCGAGCGAGCAAAGCCTAGACCTTTATTATGTATTGTTGCATGCGTTCCTCTTTGGCTTCAAAGATCACGTAGACCTGATTTACCACCAATTGGGAGTCACATTTAATTTTTATGACCTCGGAATCCAGTCCCCGGGCCAATTCGAGCCCTGCAATTAAAGCTTTATATTCCGTTTCATTGTTAGTCAGAGGAGCAGTTCTAATGGCCTGCCTTAGGGTTTCTCCCGAAGGCGTAGTCAATACTATGCCGAGCCCCAACCTTTTCACATTGGAAGCTCCATTCATGAACAAGGTCCAAACTCCTGATGTCAATTCCGACACCATTACTGCCTCTTTGGTAGCCAGAGATAAAGTCCTGGACTGAAATCGGCCACAAAGTCGGCCAAAACTTGCGACTTAATTGTAGTCCAGAGTTTATATTCTATGTCAAATTCGCTCATTTTGACGGCCCACTTGGCTAGCCTACCTGAGAGTTTAGGTTTACACAGAATATTCCGCAGGGGAAAAGTGGTTACCACAGCTATCGGGTGACATTGGCAATAAGGCCTTAGCTTTCGAGCGGTGACTACGAGGGCTATGGCCAATTTTTCCAGATGCGGGTAGCAAGTTTCTGCTCCCATTAAAATTTTACTAACATAATAAATAGGAGACTACGTACCTTAGTCCTCACAGACTAAAGCGACACTTACTGCTACCTTCGAGTCTGCTAAGTAGATCAACAGTTGTTCGCCTTCCTCTAGTTTTGATAGTAACGGAGGACTTGACATATACCTTTTCAAATCCCTCAAAGCCTGCTGACACTCCGGGGTTTATTCGAAGTTGTTCCTCTTTTTTAGCAGAGAAAAGAAATGATGGAATTTCTCTGAAGACCGTGAAATGAATCTGCTCAAAGTGGCCAGTCTCCCTATCAACCTTTGAAGCTCCTTCATATTTGACAGCTGATCTAGGATGTCTTCGATGGCTTTAATTTTATTGGGGTTAACTTCGATCCCCTTTTGCGACACTAGGAATCCCAGGAACTTACCAGAGTTGACCCTGAACGCACACTTCTCGGAGTTAAGCTTCATGTTATGCTTCCTTAAGATGTCAAACATTTCTTGCAAGTGTTTAAGATGATCACATGCGTTCAAAGACTTAACCATCATATCATCTATGTAAACTTCCATGGTTTTCCTTATTTGTTTTTCGAACATTTTGTTCACGAGCCGCTGATACGTGGCTCTGACATTCTCTAGCCCGAAGGGCATCACATTATAGCAATATGTGCTGAAGTTTGTTATGAACAAAGTTTTTTCCTGATCCTCCGGATTCATCTTGATTTGGTTGTACCCGGAGTAAGCATCGAGGAAACTCATTAACTCGTGCTCGGTTGTTGCATCAATCATTTGATCAATGTTTGGTAATGGAAACGAGTCTTTTGGGCACACCTTATTTAAATCCTTATAGTCTACGCACATGCAAAATTTATTGTTCTTCTTTGGAACTACTACTACGTTAGATATCAAGTCGGATACTTTACCTCTCAAATTGAACCGATATCAAGAAGACGAGTTACCTCTTCTTTGACAAATTTGTTTCTGACCTCGACAATAGGACATTTTTTCTATATTACCGGAGGTATGCTGGTATCCAGGCTTAGCTTGTGCACGACCACTTCTGGCGGGATACCTATCATATCCACATGCGACCATGCAAAATAATCGACATTAAATTTAAGAAATTCAATAAATCCAGACCTGAGCTCGGGGTGAAGTCATGTCCCCAAGTGGAACTTCCTCTCCAAGAACTTTTCAAACAATGCGACTTGTTCACGTTCTTTCGATGTGGATTTTATTGCGCCCGTCTCTTCTAGTACCTAGAAATACCTTGGTACCTGATATGATTCCGACGACTCTTCCCCTGGTTGATTTCGTTCGGCTCGAGAGCAGGCGTCAGTTCCTGTAATTACTATGTCGCAGTCTCCCTCCCGTTGCTACTGGAAACTGAGATTGCATTCATCTCCCTTGTTGTCGGTAGGTCACCTCTTATTTGTTTAATTCCCTCGGTAGTTGGGAATTTCAGCAACTGATGATATGTTGATGGCACAACCTTCATCTCGTGCAACCATGGTCACCCCAGGATGATATTGTAACCCATATCGCTGTTCAGTACCTCAAATATTATCGTCTTCATCACCCCCTCGGCATTCGTGGGTGGCAAGATCTCTCCCCAGGTTGTCACGCTTCCCAGATTGAACCCGACGAGGAGTTTTGTGGCTAGAATGATACTTCTGATGAGCTTATCTTGCTCCAACACTCTCCACTAGATAATATTTGCCAAACTTCTTGGATCCACCAGAACATGTTTAATTTTAAAATCTAAGACATTTAGAGAGATTACCATGGCGTCATTATGCGGTAGCAGTAGTCCATCTGCGTTTTCCTTCGTGAAGGTAATGTCGTCCTTGGCGACTTCCAGAGTCTTTTGCTGTGGGTTACCAACACGTTTGTATTATTTGCCGTCGAAAATGTTACGCCATTAATCTTGTTCCCCCCCCCCCCCCCGAAAATCATGTTGATCATCAAACATGGAAGATCCTCTACTACTTTTGAAGGCTCCGCATTATCATGACTGGGGCCGTAATTACTTTTAGCCCGATCACTCAAAAATTCCCTGAGATGGTCGTTTTCAACAATGTCGCTACCTTTTCGCGCAGATGCAGGCAGTCCCCAATCCGGTGACTGTTTATCTCGTGGTATTGGCACCACAAATTAGGAACCCTTTGGCTGGGATCAGATCTCATCAGCTTTGGGATCCGTGCTTTTTTAATATTCCTAATAGCCGATACCAGCTCCACTACGCTGACGTTGAAGTTGTATTGAGAAAGCCTGGGGTAGGAAGAATCTCGAGACGCTGACGCTTCCTTGTCCTGTAACGACCTGTTATTTCGGCTGCGTTCAGTTCTCCTATCGGTAGCGAATCTATTCGCCGATCGTAATCCTCTGCCGCATCCTTTGGCCAGTTCATAAGGTAAAACCCGACCCCTTGAATATCGTCGATCTGTGTCGAAATCATTTTTCAATTTCTCCTTATTCTTCTCCCGCTCCCGACCCTTCGCCGATGTCGGGAAACCGAGCTGATCATCTTCAATCCTAATTTGAGTCATACCGGTTGTGAAATCCGCCCAAGTTGTTGCATGGAACTCGAGCAAACTTTCTTTCAATTTTTGGGAAGCGTCGAAACTTCTCGGATTCAGACCTTTGGTGAATTCTTCAACCGCCCATTCGTCCTGTACGACCGGTAGCAATATCCTTTCCTTCTGGAATCTGGTCACAAACTCCTCCAGTAACTCAGACTCTCCTTGTGGAATCCTAAATATATCAGCCTTTCGGGCCTGTACCTTTCTGTCCCCGGCATGGGCCTTGACTAAAGAGTTCGCGAACATCTTAAAGGAGTCTATGGAATGCTCGGGCAAAAGCGAATACCATGCTAGGGCTCCCTTCGTAAGAGTCTCCCCGAATTTCTTCAGTAAGACTGACTCAATCTCGTGGGGGAGCTAAATCGTTCCGCTTCACCGCTGTTGTATAGGTGGTGATATGCTCCTTAGGATCTGAAGTCCCATCATACTTTGTAACGTCTGGCATTTTAAACCGCTTTGGGATTAATTCCGGTGTCGCGCTTGGTTTGTACGACAATTGTGTGTACTTCTTTAAGTCCGACCCTTTCAGCACTGGTGGTGCGCCCGAGATTTGATCCATTCAGGCGTTTACTTCCCTCATAAACCGCATGAGTTCCAATTTAAAGGGATCACTCTCATTGTTGTGGACGGATTTGCTCCCCCTGTCCTATCGAAGTCGACCTCGCTCCTCGGGGTGTTGCTATCGACTCTCTGCATTGTTTAATTTACGGGAGCACCGGGAGGAACTGGACCTCATCCATTCACGTTGTTGGAAGCACCCGACAACTCCTGCTTCAGTTCTGTCATGACCTTATTAGGTCGCGTGAAATGGCCTATAATGGCCTCTTGTTGCTCCATCAAGATCCTTACTGTTTTGACGGCGTGCTCTTTTTCACCATCATCAAGAGTCGCCTCTCGAACATGTCGTGGATACCGTTCGCCGTGGACCGATGTGGACTTACCCCCTCGTTGCGGGTATCACTGATTGAATCCTCGTACTGAGGCTGATTTTCTTGGACCTCAACGTTATGTACGATGTTGACACCGTTATTTGCCATTTTTTATGATTTTTTACTGAGAACAAATAATCAAACGAGTTAGTAATAGATGCAAGGATCAACTCAATTACATAACTATCTAAGCCCAACGGTGGGCGCCAAGTTGTTTACATGTAAAACAGTACAGTTGAATTTGTACGTGGTTTATAGACAAGTGAATTAATTTGATCCCAATATGATAAATAAATCAGACAAAAATTAATTTATCCCGTGGTATTCACACCACAAATTAGGAACCCTTTGGCTGAGATCGAATCTCATCGGCTTTGGGATCCGTGCTTCTTTAATGTTCCTCATAGCCGATACCAACTCCACTACGCTAACGTTGAAGTTGTATTGAGAAAGCCTAGGGTAGGAAGAATCTCGAGACACTGACGTTTCCTTGTCTTGTAACGATATGTTATTACGGCCGCGATCAGTTCTCCTATCGGTAGCGAATCTATTCGCCGATCGGAATCCTCTGCCGCATCCTTCAGCCCGTTCATAGGGGTAAAAATCGATCCCTTGAATACCGTCGATCTGTGTCGAAATCATTTTTCGATTTTTCCTTATTCTTCTCCCGCTCCCGACCCTTGGTCGATGTCGGGAAACTGTGCTGATCATCTTCAATCTTTATCTTTGAGTCGTACCGGTTGTGAAATCCTCCCAAGTTGTTACTTAGAACTCAAACAAACTTTCTTTCAATTTTCGGTAAGCGTCAAAACTTCTCGGATTCAGACCTTTGGTGAATGCTTCAACCGCCCATTCGTCCGGTACGGCCGATAGCAATATCCTTTCCTTCTGGAATCTGGTCACAAACTCCCGCAGCAACTCAGACTCTCCTTGTGCAATCCTAAATATATCAGCCTTTCGGGCCTGTACCTTTCTGGCCCCGGCAAGGGCTTTGACTAAAGAGTTCGCGAACATCTCAAATGAGTCTATGGAATGCTCGGGCAAAAGCGAATACTATGCTAGGGCTCCCTTCATAAGAGTCTCCCCAAATTTCTTCAGTAAGACTGACTCAATCTCATGGGGAGCTAAATCGTTCCGCTTCACCACCGTTGTATCGGTGGTGATGTGCTCCTTAGGATCTGAAGTCCCATCATACTTTATCACGACTGGCATTTTAAACCGCTTTGGGATTAATTCCGGTGTCGCGCTTGGTTTGTACGACAATTGTGTGTACTTCTTTGAGTCCGACTCTTTCAGCACTGGTGGTGCACCCGAAATTTGATCCATTCGGGAATTTACTTCCCTCATAAACCGCATGAGTTCGATTTTAAAGGGATCACTCTAGTTGTTGTGGCCGGATCTTCTCCCCCCTGTCCTACAGAAGCCGACCTCGCTCCTCGGGGTGTTGTTGTCGACTCTCTACGTTGTTTAATTTACAGGAGCACCGGGAGGAACTGGACCTCATCCATTTGCGTTGTTGGAAGCACCCGGCAACTCCTACTTCAGTTCTGTCATGACCTTATTCTATCGCGTGAAATGGCCTACAATAGCCTCTTGTTGATCCTTCAAGATCCTTATTGTGTTGACAACGTGCTCTTTTTCACCATCATCAGGAGTCGCCTCTCGAACATGTCGTGGATACCGTCCGCCGTGGACCGGTGTGGCCTCACCCACCTCGTTGCGGGTATCACTGATTGAATCCTCGTACTGAGGCTGATTTTCTTGGACCTCAATGTTGTGTGCGATGTTGACACCGTTATCTGCCATTTTCTATGATTTTTTTCTAAGAACAAATAATCAAACGAGTTAGTAATAGATGCAAGGATCAACTCAATTACACAACTATCTAAGTCCCACGGTGGGCGCCAAGCTGTTTACCCGTAAAACGGTACAGTTAAATTTATGCGTGATTTATACACAAGTGAATTAATTTGATCCCAATATTATAAATAAATCAGACAAAAATTAATTTGTCCCCGTGGTATTCACACCACAAATTAGGAACCCTTTGGCTGAGATCGGATCTCATCGGCTTTGGAATCTGTGCTTCTTTAATGTTCCTCACAGCCGATACCAGCTCCACTACGCTGACGTTGAAGTTGTATTGAGAAAGCTTGGGGTAGGAAGAATCTCGAGACGCTGACGTTTCCTTGTCCTGTAACGATCTGTTATTTCGGCTGCGATCAGTTCTCCTATCGGTACACTGATCGGAATCCTCTGCCGCATCCTTCAGCCCGTTCATAGGGCAAAAACCGATCCCTTTAACACCGTCGATCTGTGTCAAAATCATTTTTTGATTTCTCCTTATTCTTCTCCAGCTCCCGACCCTTGGCCGGCGCCGAGAAACCGAGCTGACCATCTTTAATCCTTATCTTTGAGTCATACCGGTTGTGAAATCCTCCCAAGTTGTTGCTTGGAACTCGAGCAAACTTTCTTTCAATTTTTGGGAAGCGTCGAAACTTCTCGGATTCAGACCTTTGGTGAATGCTTCAACCGCCCATTCATCCGGTACGGCCGGTAGCAATATCCTTTCCTTCTGGAATCTGGTCACAAAATCATGCAGCAACTCAGACTCTCTTTGTGCAATCCTAAATATATCAGCCTTTCGGGCATGTACCTTTCTGGCCCCGACATGGGCCTTGAGTAAAGAGTTCGCGAACATCTCAAAGGAGTCTATGGAATGCTCGAGCAAAAGCGAATACCATTCTAGGGCTCCCTTCGTAAGAGTCTCCCCGAATTTCTTCAGTAAGACTGACTCAATCTCGTAGGGAGCTAAATCGTTCCACTTCACCGTCATTGTATAGGTGGTGATATGCTCCTTAGGATCTGAAGTCCCATCATACTTCGTCACGTCTGGCATTTTAAACCGCTTTGGGATCAATTCCGGTGTCGCGCTTGGTTTGTACGGCAATTGTGTGTACTTCTTTGAGTCCGACCCTTTCAGCACTGGTGGTGCACCCGAAATTTGATCCATTCGGGCATGTACTTCCCTCATAAACCGCATGAGTTTGATTTTAAAGGGATCAATCTCGTTGTTATGGCCGGATCCGCTCCCCCGTGTCCTATCGAAGCCGACCTCGTTCCTCGGGGTGTTGTTGTCGACTCTCTGTGTTGGTTAATTTACGGAAGCACCAGGAGAAACTGGACCGCGTCCATTCGCGTTGTTGGAAGCACCCGACAACTCCTGCTTCAGTTCTGTCATGACCTTATTCTGTCGCGTGAAATGGCTTATAATGGCCTTTTGTTGCTCCATCAAGATCCTTACTGTTTTGACGACGTGCTATTTTTCACCATCATCATGAGTCACCTCTCGAACATGTCGTGGATACCGTCCGCCGCGGACCGGTGTGGCCTCACCCCCTCGTTGTGGGTATCACTTATTGAATCCTCGTACTTAGGCTGATTCCCTTGGACCTTAACGTTGTGTGCGATGTTGACACCGTTATCTGCCATTTTCTATGATTTTTTGCTAAGAACAAATAATCAAACGAGTTAGTAATAGATGCAAGGATCAGCTCAATTACACAACTATCTAAGCCCTACGGTGGGCTCCAAGTTGTTTACCCGTAAAACGATACAGTTGAATTTATACGTGTTTTATAGACAAGTGAATTAATTTGATCCCAATATGATAAATAAATCAGACAAAAATTAATTTATCCCGTGGTATTCACACCACAATTTAGGAACCCTTTGGCTGAGATCGAATCTCATCGGCTTTGGGATCGGTGCTTCTTTAATGTTCCTCATAGCCGATACTAGCTCCACTACGCTGACGTTGAAGTTGTATTGAGAAAGCCTGGGGGTAGGAAGAATCTCGAGACGCTGATATTTCCTTGTCCTGTAACAATCTCTTATTTCGACCGCGATCAGTTCTCCTATCGGTAGCGAATCTATTCGCTGATCGGAATCCTCTGCCGCATCCTTTAGCCTATTCATAGGGCAAAAACCGATCCCTTGAATACCGTCGATCTGTGTCGATATCATTTTTCGATTTCTCCTTATTCTTCTTCCGCTCCAGACCCTTGACCGACGCCGAGAAACCGAGCTGATCATCTTCAATCCTTATCTTTGAGTCGTACCGGTTGTGAAATCCGCCCAAGTTGTTGCCTCGAACTCGAGCAAACTTTCTTTTAATTTTCGGGAAGCGTCAAAACTTCTTGGATTCAGACCTTTGGTGAATTCTTCAACCGCCCATTCGTCCGATACGACCGGTAGCAATAACCTTTCCTTCTGGAATCTGGTCACAAACTCCTGCAGCAACTCAGACTCTCCTTGTGCAATCCTAAATATATCAGCCTTTCGGGCCTGTACCTTTCTGGCCCCGGCATGGGCCTTGACTAAAGAGTTCGCGAACATCTCAAAGGAGTCTATGGAATGCTCGGGAAAAAGCGAATACCATGCTAGGGCTCCCTTCATAAGAGTCTCCCCGAATTTCTTCAGTAAGACTGACTCAATCTCGTGGGGGAGCTAAATCGTTCCGCTTCACCGCTGTTGTATAGGTGGTGATATGCTCCTTAGGATCTGAAGTCCCATCATACTTTGTCACGTCTGGCATTTTAAACCGCTTTGGGATCAATTCCGGTGTCGCGCTTGGTTTGTACGACAATTGTGTGTACTTCTTTGAGTCCGACCCTTTCAGCACTGGTGGTGCACCCGAAATTTGATCCATTCGGGCATTTACTTCCCTCATAAACCGCCTGAGTTTGATTTTAAAGGGATCACTCTCGTTGTTGTGGCCAGATCCGCTCCCCCTGTCCTATCGAAGCCGACCCCGCTCCTCGGGGTGTTGTTGTCAACTCTCTAAGTTGTTTAATTTAGGGAGCACCGGGAGGAACTGGACCTCATCCATTCGCGTTGTTGGAAGCACCCGGCAACTCCTGCTTCAGTTCTGTCATGACCTTATTCTGTCGCGTGAAATGGCCTATAATGGCCTCTTGTTGATCCTTCAAGATCCTTACTGTTTTGACGACGTGTTCTTTTTCACCATCATCAGGAGTCACCTCTCGAACATGTCGTGGATACCGTCCGTCGTGGACCGGTGTGGCCTCACCCGCCTCGTTGCGGGTATCACTGATTGAATCCTCGTACTGAGGCTGATTTCCTTGGACCTCAACGTTGTGTGCGATGTTGACACCGTTATCTGCCATTTTCTATGATTTTTTTCTAAGAATAAATAATCAAACGAGTTAGTAATAGATGCAAGGATCAACTCAATTACACAACTATCTAAGCCCTACGATGGGCGCCAAGCTGTTTACCCGTAAAACTGTACAATTGAATTTATACGTGGTTTATAGACAAGTGAATTAATTTGATCCCAATATGATAAATAAATCATACAAAAATATAATACTTAACCTTGAGATGGAAGTAAAACAACAGAAATCGTAATTCCGGGAGCAGGGCTTCCGGGGATGATAATAATAACGATATAAATGAGCAAGAAGATAAGATTATACTGAGCTTTGAACAAAGTGTAGCATATGTTTGTGAGAAAATTTGTGTCCTTTACAATGATAATAAAGATCACTATTTATAGCTGCACATAGGGAACAAGGTCCTAGGATCAAGCACTTCTTTAATGACAATTATGAGGGCCATTGAAAAATGTGTAACGGTAGGCAGCGAATGCCATATTCTCTGTAACGGGCCACATACTTAATGCTGTAGAATATTTTTCATTAAATGCTACCGGGTGACAGACATTTATTTCACCTTTATGAGTATCATTCTCTCCGGTAACAGACAAGATCATTGCCTTCGGATCCGACTGCCTTCTGTCTTCGGCTCCACGTGTCACTTTCTCATGCGATCATTTAATATAAACATATTTTACCATATACAATTTTCCTTGGCACCGAACACACCCTAAAGGCGGGACTTATTTCTTATGTTGGAATGCAGCAGAGCATCGCAAAGCACTTATCCTTCTTTGCTTCACAACTAGAGTTATTAATAGTGTCAACAACTGCAGTAAATCTCAACCATCCAACCAAACAATGCGGGGTGCGCTTCAAATCATAGTACGTAATCCTAAGTTTTCAATTCCAACATTTTGATTTGGTAAGTCTTTTTCACATTCTGAAATATTATGTTCAGTCAACTAATACACATAAGACAAAAACAGAAGATTACTAATTTTAATTTTGATATAAAGAAATATCTAATCCGTAATTCAAAAGCACGTGTACTTTACGTATTACTCAGAAGGTAGATACCACCACACAGAACTGGTCCTTCTTGGCTTCACAACAGTAGTAGTCATTAATACAGTCAACATAATGCCGTAAGTCAAATGAGCCAACCAGATATCGCCACATGTGCTCCAAGTCCTGTTACGTAACTCAACAAACTCCAATCAACTAAAATTCATAAAACTCGTTGGCGTCCGCTCTGCTCCCTCAGAATTTCTCCAGTCTCTCAACAGAGTCAAAGTTTCTGTATCAAAAAGTCCTTGAAACTTGAGCTAAACTCACAGTTTTCAACTTTACAAATTTGTATTCTAGGGTTTCCTCTCTTCGCCGTTTGTTCCGATCGCGATTATTTAACGCTTTTCTGATCACAAGCTTTGCCTTGCGCTTTTCTCAAAATGTATGCTGTTCATTAGCTGCAGGTACGTGATTTTGATTTTTTTTTTCGTTTTCTTGAGAATTTGCGTTTTCTTATGCACTTTTTGTTTCTACATTTTTTATTAGAACTACAGAAAATAATAAGTAGCTGAATATGTAGATAGTATTTGCTGATATATCCATTAAAAGTGTTGTATTTTGACGCTTTTCTGATCACAAGCTTTGCGCTTTTCAATGTGTGAGCTGTTCATTAGCCGTAACTACGTGTTTTTGATTCACTTTTTTCGTTCTTTCGAGAATTTGCGTTTTTTCCTTTTTTACGTTTTGACTAGAACTACAGAAAATGATAAGTAGCTAAAATGCAAAGAATATTTACTGATATATCCATCAAAAGTGCTCTATTTGCATTTTGCTCAGCTCAATTTGACCTGTTTTATGATTTTACAGCTTTACACAAGTTCAGTTCTTGTGCTATTACTGGAGGTGTACTCGTGGCCTGACTTTAAAATAATATTTCTGGAAGTTTTCAGTGGTGTCTTGATGATCGTCAAGACACGGCCAAAAGCTTGCAGAAAAATCATGCTAAAGAAAGAGAGGGCTATTACGCTTAGGAATGACAGGGATATTGTGAAATTTAATGTGTTTCAATAGAGCGAAGTTTTGGGGGCGTTTATTAGGGAGCTTTATCAGAACAAGGGTGATACAGACAATAGCTGATAGTTGGAAAGATACAAGCATTAAAGCATGCCTTTCAAAACTAAAAGGGAGATCCAAGGGACAGGATGTAAATCAAGGAGTAAACATTGCACGAATTTTGTGGTTGATACTAGATAAGATTGGAGCATATGAAATCTCCATATTGTTCCTAGTGTCAAATGTTCAATCAAGGGATGAACTGTAAAACTTTAGATAATCTTGAATTCTGCTTTACCTTTGCAAGCCGTGGCACTGAGGTTTTCCTTGTCAAGGTCATTATGGTCATAGTGTCAAGTTTAGGAATGTCAAGGGCGGGATGTTCGTAGGGAAATTCAAGAAGTGGAAGTGAACTAGTTATAGTATCAGCAATTATTTTTGGCAATTTGTTTGTTGAATTCTTTTGGGATCCTCTCAAGCTCTAGAAAAGATCTTATGCTATCGAGGGATAAAATGCGAAACTTTATATAGTAATGAATTCTTCTTTACCTTTGCAAGCGGTGGCACTGAAGTCCTCTTTGTCAAGTTTCTTTTGCATAGACTTCTGTATAATGATATTGTAAAATTGTTAATACACAAGTCATAACTTAACCATTTAGTTAAATACATTAAATAACCTAAGCCAGCAGTGCCATTTCTATAATTCTTACTAAGTATGTTCTTGCTGAGCAGAACACAAGCAGCTATGGCTGTATTCTGTTCATTTCATGTCAGTGTTGCACGAATTTGTATGCCATTTCTTGGCCCAGAAGTATGACACGGCCTTGAACATAGCTATACTATGATATGTATCTTTTCTAATTTTTGGATATCTTTGCGTCCCAGGTGTTTGGATGCTGAAGATCTGTCAGTAGAGTTGTGCCCATTGATCAATACTATAAGCAAGGTAGGGTGGCTCCTGATATGGCTTCTGGTGGTATAATTCCTTCAGCAGGTGGAAAACCTCAAACTGATGCCATGCTTGTCGACAAACTTCCTGAAGAAATAAATGAAATGAAGATCAGAGATGATAAAGTAGAAAAGGTTGGCTCTGGGAGAAGGACTACATATTCTGGTCCGTTCCTCTGAACATTTTTCCTTGTTACCCTTGGTTTATCATTGCCAGTTTCACCTGTGATAGGAAATGGAAGCAGCTGTAGTGGATGGAAATGGAACAGAAAAAGGCCACATCATTGTAACAACTATTGGGGGGAAAAATGGCGAGCCTAAGCAGGTAAGAATTTTGATCGTTTGATTGTTCAGTTTTCAACAACTGGGTTCAAGCTCTTAACTTTTTTGTTACACTTGTCAATTGGGTGATACATGACTAATATCTTGTAACGGATTTAATATTTATTTCATGAGTGCTACAAACTAACAGGATGAATTGTTGAGAAAGGAATTAAATCTCTTTGCATTAGATTATTTTTGTCGTAGGAACTCAGAAAGTAAACTTAGATCAAAGTTAAAATTGGAATTGATCTATAGATTCAAAGAATAATTCTCTTTGTAAAAGTTTCCTTTTTTAATTGGCTAAAATATTGGAAAGTAAAGTTCGATCTTGCAACAATCAAGTCACATGTATCTTACATATTCATACCTAAAATTTTTCCACAATGGTGATGAAATATGTTGTACAAAATCTATCCATTTTCCAAGGCAATCAGATCCATTCATCCATAGATCTATTTACTCAATTGCAGACATTTCTAGAACACCTCTAGCAGAGGGGCAAATAGTCAATCTTGAAAGACGCCATTTTCTTATTTAGTAGCATATGTTGAAGTGAGAAAAATCATGAGGGCTCAGGTTCATATCCCAGCGGAGGTAAAAACACTAGATGATTTGTTCCATCGGCCTAAGCCTTAGTGGACAGAATTACCCGGTACTTATGATGGTGGGAGATAGCAGGTACCCGATTGAATAGTCGAGGAGCGCGCAAGCTGGTTCGAACACCACCGTAAAAAAGAAGTGGCGTATGTTTATCTGAACAATGGAAAAAAAGCATATATTTATCTGGTTTAAGTTTTGAAAAAACAAGAAGTCATGCTCAAATATATTAGTAGCTGGTTAGGTATGTTAGCAGTGTGCTTGTAAAGTTACGATGACGATTCGGATAATAAGTGATGTGCATTAGAGATATCTTCCTTCCGTTTCTTCAGTTTTTTAGTAACCTGCGTGGTTATTCATATCTAACAATTATCTTTTCACTGTTCTGGGGAATGGGAACTGCGCAAGTGGGTTAAATATACCGAAACAAAATTGGTCAGTTCAATGTCGGCATAAATCAGTCAATTTTCTGGTATGAAGGGCACAAATATTTTAGGGGAGAGCCTATTGAACACTAAGTCTAGATAAATACTTCTTAGAGGATAACTTTTACTAGGGAATACAGGAAATCTGTGGGGTGGCAGTGGCACAAACCCACTCAACGCTCATAATTACCATGTCTGTGCAACCTACCCAGCTATGTTGTGTCAACTTACTTTTTCGAATTATCTTCCACGTTTCCTTTTATGCATTTTTCTCTAAGTTTTAAAAGCTTTCATTCACTAATTTATTCTCTTTTGGCATTCAGACCATTAGTTACATGGCCGAGCGTGTCGTTGGACAGGGTTCCTTTGGAATTGTGTTCCAGGTACAAACTGTTTATATTTTACAGATGTTTACCACTATTAATTATGGCATATTATACGCGAAGGGTTGGAAACATGTAGCACAGTCATACTACCCTTTTTGTTTTATCCAGATTCATCTAAAAGTTTGTTGCTGATTTGGAAACTGTGTGTATTTTCGCAGGCCAAATGCCTTGAAACTGGAGAAACTGTGGCAATAAAAAAGGTTTTACAGGATAAGAGATACAAGAATCGGGAATTGCAAACAATACGCCTTCTTGATCATCCTAATGTTGTTTCACTGAGGCATTGCTTCTTTTCAACCACAGAAAAGGATGAGCTTTATCTAAATTTGGTTCTTGAATATGTACCTGAGACTGTATACCGTGTATTGAGACATTACAGCAAAGCAAACCAAAGGATGCCTATGATTTATGTCAAGCTCTATACATATCAGGTTTTCCATTTTAAATAGAAGGCAGATTCATGTGCTATAGCAACACTAATTCTGAATACTTGTTACGGCTTATTTTGTTTTATTTTTTAAATTTGTTGCAGCTTATGACTGTTGGTGAGCTTCTTTGTTACACTTGAGGATATTTGTTGCAAATTAGTTTTTATTGACAATACACATCTTCAGATTTTCAGAGCTTTGGCTTACATACACGGGATAGGAGTCTGCCACAGGGACATCAAGCCTCAGAATTTACTGGTCTGTATTTGAAGCTTTAGAGTCTGCCTAGTAAAGGTTTATGATATTGACTAGTGCAGTTTGCTGTCGCAGGTCAACCCCCACACACACCAGCTTAAGCTCTGCGATTTTGGGAGTGCAAAAGTTCTGGTAATTGTAACTTGTAATATAAAGCTTGTGCCTGTACTCGATAGTTGACTAACTGCAATTATGAAGAACAAATTCTATTTATTTATCTATTCTGTGGTTGACCTACAGCAGTTTTGCCACTTAGTAGTTGTTAGCAATGTCATTTTTATTACTTGCTCTATTTCATGCAGGAGGAATCCTCAAAATAAATGATTTGTCCTGTAAACCAGGAATGATTGTGGTTGTACACCATTTTTTGTGATAAGTGATTTTGGTCCTACTATCATGATGGTTACAGTTAGTATAGTTGCTAGAGTTCTACAGGTGCTTTTGCACTGTTCTATTTTCTGAGGCTAAGTATTTACGGTTGAAATAGTCCTTATTCTTTGAAGAGTTTATTTCATGAACATGATCTGCCCCTTTGAGTTTTGGCTGTCAACCAAGTAATAAACAAGTAAACTTCAACACTGTAAAATATAGAGAAGGGGATTTACCAGAAAAGAAAGTGCTTTTCTTTAGTGTCAATCAATCAAGTTGGACTTGATCAGTTTCCCTAGATGCCGACACTTTATTCTTTTCTCCATTGCATTTTTTTCCTATGCATATAGGGGGATGGGAAGATTTCAGCTCAATCTTATCTTGTGTTTATTTTTATCTTCATGTTCCTCTTTAATAGCTGTCTAAAGTTGTCTACTATCCTTCAGGTCAAAGGCGAGCCGAATATTTCATATATTTGTTCTCGTTACTATCGTGCACCTGAACTTATTTTTGGAGCAACTGAATACACGTTTGCAATTGACATTTGGTCTGTGGGTTGCGTCCTTGCTGAACTGCTTCTTGGGCAGGTCTTATTCTATCAGAATTGAGTTATTTAAATTTTATACAGAGGAACAATGTCATAATTCGTGATATCTTTCTTATCCTTTTCCCATTGCAATGTCCACAGCCCCTCTTTCCCGGTGAGAGTGGAGTTGATCAGCTTGTTGAAATAATCAAGGTATCTTCACTTTAGCAATAATGAAATTAATTTCGTGATCTTCCGGCGGCTGAAGCAATTGTACTAAATCTTGTATGGTTTAGGTTCTTGGAACACCAACTCGGGAGGAAATCAAGTGTATGAATCCAAATTACACCGAGTTTAAATTCCCACAAATCAAAGCTCACCCTTGGCACAAAGTAAGGTTCATGGTCCTTGTTTCTACATACAGAACGCACTGATGCATTGCATGCACACCATTATACTCATTGCCATGTTCTTGTTGTGCTCAGATTTTTCATAAGCGGATGCCTCCCGAAGCCGTGGATCTTGTGTCAAGGCTTCTCCAGTATTCTCCAAATTTGAGGTCCACAGCGGTGAGTATAAAAACTTTTTCCCCTCAAATATCTCAGCTGCAAATATAAATGCGTCAGACAGATCAAGTAACGATATTAAGAAGGTAGTAATGGTCAAACTTCAGACCACAACTTGAGGGGCAAACAATTGTGTGATTCTGGAAGGTTAATCGGGAGTCTTTCCTCTGGGCATTGCTTTTAGTTGTGGGACCAGGACTAACTAAAGGGCTTCATAGTCACTTTAACAGGACCACAACCTCTTAGTAAAGTGTACATTTCTTCCCCTTGTTTAGAATTTCTTATTGAGACAACTATATTTTGTTCTTTGTCAAAAATAAAAATGTAGGTTTTATTAGCCCGGGACTGCAGTTGGCTTTACTCTCTTTATTTCTAAACACTGGACAATATGTTTCCATGTTTGATTAGGCCAAGCTACCTAAGAGACCATAGAGGTAGCTTTTTGCGTTTTGGGGCAGGGGGTGAGGGTGGGGTTGGGGATAGAACAAAAATTTCCTTTCGCATCTTACACCTTTAAAATGCTGTAGAACACAGGTTAAGTCTTGAATCACAGTTACTTGTTTATTGACTGAAAGATTAATATTCTCTAAGTTTACCCATGGGGGCTACTTAAAGCCCATCTGTGGCTGATATGAACTCTGCCCTTGTTATGTTATCCAAAAAATGAATCTTGATCTTGTTGTATCATTGATGTTATGTAACTATATCTACTAAATGCTGTACGAAATAAATTGTGTGTTATTTATGAAGTCGTATCAAGAGGGAATTACCTGATTCAGTGACATTTTGTGTTGTTATTGGGGTTTTAGTCCCTGTGCTTGTTGTGTGGCATACAAGATAATGTCTATTATGCGTTTTAGTGATATATTTGATTCCTATTTGCAGTTGGAGGCTTGCACTCACACTTTCTTTGATGAACTCCGTGACCCTAAGGCTCGTCTGCCTAATGGTCGGCCATTGCCACCTCTGTTCAACTTCAGGCCTCAAGGTTTAATCATTCCTTCCCAATGCTTTTAGGAATTGAACTTTTCTTCATTACTTAATTTTGTGAAATTTAATTTGCAGAGCTGAAAGGAGCGTCTGCAGAGCTCTTAAACAAACTGATACCAGAACACGCTAAGAAGCAGTGTACCTCCCTTGGTTTCTAGGCTTTGTGAATGTTGTGTATCTTATGTATACTTATTTGTGACCACTTTATTTATGCTCTACTTTGGCATAAACTGTTTGACACTGCCAATTTCTTCCTTCCCATGAAAACTGTTGACTGAAAAACATTGTGAAAGTTGTGCCAATACCACCTAACTTGGACTTCCGAAGGACTGGACCTTTGATTCCTTTGTCATTTTCTGATTCCAAAAAGGAAAAAGAAAAAGAAAGGACTTTGTTGTGAAGCAGTTCAATTTGAGCTGAAATATAACCTTCATGTGCTTGGCCGTTACGTTTTATCGTATACTTTAGATTCTTTCAACTGCTTGTTATAGGTTGAGATACAATTTTTGCATATTTATGTGTTCGAAAGGGATGGCACTCGTCAGAGCCAGCCCTATCTTAGGTTGGTTCGGGCAATCCTCAATGCGGAGGTTTTATATGGTACGAGAAAATTGGGGGGAGGGGGGTGCGCTTAGCCCGCAGAATAACTGGCATGATGTTGCTGGATGCTTCTGATCAATAGAACAAGAACAGAGGCGGATCTAGGATTTGAAAGTGGTGGGTGCCATAATTTCCTTTAATGTACCTTGTAATAACTAATACAGAGTTTGTTTGGGACATTTGTTCGGTTCATTTTTTAAGTTTATTCGGGCACTTTAATATGTATTTTTTATTTGCAAATATAAAAATTATCTCTTTCCCGAACCTTACTTGTGGGATTTCACTGAGTATGTTGTATAAAAATTACATCTCAGACATCAAGAAGCAAATCTAATTAACATTTTAAAGAAGGAATCACACCTTTAGTGTTAACAATACAAGTAAAATCAATATTTTCACGCCTTTAGTCTTAACAATACAAGTAAAATAACATTTTCAATAAGAGAATTTCACCAATCAGAATAAGTAAAATTTTAAAAATATTTGTAATAGATAAATTATACCACATAAGTAAATGCAGAATTAGATAAACTACAAGATTCCAAAAATTAAAATTATAAATCTCATATTTTTCTACGCAATGCTTGCAAAATAATCATAATTAAATAGTAAAGAGATTTAAATTATATTTAACAATCATAGAATAACACAAAATTTTATTTTATAATAATAAAAAAGAAATTATATAAATTCTCAATCCAAAATTCCTATGACCTAAGTTTTTTTATTTTGAAAGAAAAAACTAAAAGATTTGAGATTAAGAGAAATGGTTATTTTATTGAATTTGTAAATTTTGGAGGCTCTTTATCGAATGTTCTCGCTACAGATCACATATAAATAATAGAATAAAGGAAAAAATATAAAAAAAATAATGAACGACAAATAGGAAACTGGGAGGTAGGCAAAAAAGAAAACGACTGGGACAAAGGAAATAAAAAACACAACGAAAATGGAAAGTCAGACAAGGTTCAAGATAAATTCGAACTTGAATTTTACACACGAGAAAGCTTTCAACAAGGTCTACCAGCCATGACACCTTTGTTTAGTTTACAATTGGGGGTAGCAGGATCAAATATTTAACCTAATTTAAGAAATATTTCTACGTAAATATATGATGCCAACCTAGCGGGTGCCATACCATCTCCACCCTAAAGGGTGGATCTGCCCTTGAAGATGAGTCATGCAAACAGAAAGACCACAAAAAATAATGTCCCCCAAGATTGGCATACTAATTTGATATTTTGATCATCCATTTTTTGAAAATTATTTTTGGAGGCTTCTGCCTTATCTCACTGATTTCTTAAAAACTATTTTTGGGGGCTTCCGCCTTCTCTCAATATTTGCAAAAACTTCCTTAGATTTTTTCTAACTATAAGTATCATGATTATTACAAAGAAAGCAAAATTGTTGTTCAATATTCTTTATTATGGGATGATTGTGATGAGAAGAAATGATATTGGAAATTGAAAACAAGTAAATTTGAACGAGATGAAATTATTTGCAACGAAAATGCAATAGATGAATTACGAATAAGATATTAAAAGAGAGCCTCTCGTCAAGGCAGAAAGACAAATCGGAATAGTTCAAGTTGAAGCATAATGAAAGAAAACTACACCCACCTTTATAGTTGTAACTCACGTGCTCTTACGCTTTTTTTTTTCTCCCTCCGCCTTTTTTTTAAAAAATTTATGATTCCATTTGATCATGTGTGTGAGAACCAATATTAGTATGAGAAATCATGATATATGTGAAAGTACAATACGAGGATGAATCATGGCCTCTTTTAATTTTTAATCAACTTAGTTGAACTATGAGTCAGACTTTTACTATAGGCAAATATAAGTACTAAAAGTAAATAACAAAAAAGTAAAAGTGACACGGTATATTTTATACTGGTTCAGATTCAATGTGAATCCTAGTTCAGTTTTTTTGAATTGCAACGGGGTTATCTTTGTAAGCTCTTGTGGTAACTTGAGAATAATTTTGTTGGTGAGATTCATATGCACATACCAACTCTCCTTTGAATGTTTTTCTTTCACTCTTAATTCTATTGATATAGTGGTTCACCAATTGTTTTCTCTCTCTTTTGAGTACACAGTAAATCAACTAGAATTGCAATATTTGTTAAGAGTAGAACAAAGAGTTTGAAGTTGGCTAGACAAAAATATATTTGATTCTTCTAACATTCTTTCAATATATAGCATTGAATTTTGTGACAGTTTGAGGACATTGATAGATGCAGATCTTGATTGATTTGACAATGACAGAGATATAGCAATCCAAGAGATTTGATCCTTGGAAAGACTTTTGAATGATTCTTTCCGAGAATAAGGTTACAACTTTTCTTTTACTTTAATCTTCTCCTTTATGAACCTTGATCTTCTCTTCTATTGACTTTATTAACAACTAAATTCTTTGAAGTAAAAGCTGATAAACTTAGAGATTCACAGCAACAACAAAACTTGTTTTCATTAATAACTGGAACTTACAGAGAAAAACTAGCAATAAAACAGTAAATAGAAGGGGATAAAACACTAGAAGAAAGGGGTGAGATGCCAGAAGAATTTGGGGTGAGAAGGGTACAGAGTATTCATAAAAATCAGCCTAGCTAATACGTCCAAGACTCTGCCAATTATATAACCACCAGATTCCTTGTCCCTCACTCTATAAATTAACCCATATCCTCTAACCATGGTTCACAACGTAGTCACCAAGTCTGCAATTTGGCTTTTTAATCCTCTGACATCTGCCTCCATTATCCACATAAGCTCTTTATTCCAGCATGTCTTCCCGATTATTATCCAAACCTTTCTCATTCATAACATTACCTCCCTCTGAATTTAAAACCTTGTCCTCAAGGTTTGCATCAACTACAGATTCCGGTTCTTGAGGAAACAAGGGAATGCCATGTTGATCAGGTTATCCTACGCATCTATTGAGCAATGATATGTGAAAAATGGGATGGATGCGAGCAGAATCTGGCAAGTCCAACTTGTAAGCCACATTTTCGATCCTCCTGATGACCTTAAAGGGTCCAATAAACCTTCTGCCCAATTTATGATGGCATTGGAGTCTCATGGAGACCTGGTGATACGGTTTGAGCTTGACATACACCCAGTCACCTTCCTCAAACTGTGCATCAGTGCATTTATTATCCGCCACTACATTCGATATTGAGCCTTAAGCAAATTAGACTTCAAAATGTCTTGCACTTCATCTCGTTTCAGCATATACATCTCCACTAAATCATCAGATGAGCTGCCCAAGATATAACGAAGTGGATTGGGTGGCTCTCTACTATATAGGGCCTGAGACGGAGTCATCCCTACTGAAGTCTGGTACGTTGTATTATACCAAAACTTAGCTCGGGGCTGGGGACAATCGGCAACAAAACAATGAATGTATTGCTCAATACACTTGTTAAGGGCCTCAGATTGACCATCAGCTTGTGGGTGGTAGGAGGTACTCATGGCCAAAGTAGTTTCTTAAAGGCGATTGATTTCTTTCCAAAATGATTGAAGGAACCTAGGATCTCGATCAATGACTATGACTCGGGGTGGTCCATGGAGTCTGATAATGTCGCCGACAAACACTCTAGCCACAAATATTGCTGAAAATGAAGATGGAAGAGCAATGAAGTGGCCATACTTAGAAAGTCATCCACGACAGTCATTATAGTTGATTTTCCTTCGAACTAGGGAGACTAGTAATGAAATCCATAGCTATCTCCTCGAAAACTATGGAAGGAATTGGTAATGGTTGAAGCAGTCCAGCCGGGTATTTGAAAATATCCTTCATTTGTTGACAAACTTAACAAGCTGCAATGTGTGTACTCACATCCTTCCTCATGTGCTTCCAATAAGAATTAGAAGATAGCCGGTAGAATGTTCTTGCTACTTCGGCATGTCCCCCCCTCCCCCCCACCGGAGAATTGTGAAATTCTTGCAATAGGTACTGCTTAAGGGACAAATAAGATGAAAGAACCAATATACCCTGAAAAAACAATAATCCTTCACTGAAGGAAAAATCTGGAAACACTGTAGGATCATTGTTAAGGCCACATTGAATGGCAAATAACTCAGGATGCTCTTCATTTTCCAAGCGCAATCCATCCACGAAATCAAAAGTTCTGGTTGAAATGGCCACTATTGAGGCTTTAGGAGGTCGGAATAATGCATTTGCAGCTTGGTTACTTCTTCCCGGTTTATCTAAAATGTCAAAGTCATAACCCATCAACTTGGTCAACCATATTTGTTGTTCCGAAGTTTGAATGACTTGGTCCCTGAGATTGCGCAATGATTGATGATCCGTAAAGATCGTAAATCGTCTTCCCAACAAATATTGCCTCCATTTGGAGACTGCTTGCGTGATTGTAAAAATCTCTGATGATAAATGGAAGCCTGTTTCATTTTTGGACAAAGCTTCTGGCTATAATATGCAATTGGGTGACCATTTTGAGACAATACATCACCTATGGCCAGTCCTGAAGCATCTGTCTCTAAGGTGAACTCGTCTTTGAAATTAGGTAGGTTCAATACTGGAGTAGAACTTAGGCGGGCCTCCTCAAAGGCTGATTGGGTTTGGGTAGTCCAAAGAAATGAGTCCTTGTGTAAGATATCTATTAGTAGGTTGGTTAAGGCCGCATAATGTTTAATGAAGCAGCGATAGTACTTTGCTAGGCCCAAACAACTTCTAACATCTTTAACGGACTTGGGCGTGGGCCAAGATTGTATCACTTGAAATTTGGATGGATCCATAGCCATCCCTTCGACAGAATTCATGTGACCCAAGTAGTCCACATGCGTTTGCCCAAACAAGCATTTTGATCTTTTGGCCACTAGGTGATTTGAGCGAAGCAAAAGCAGAACATGTTCCAAATGTTGTAGATGGGACTCCCAAGAGGTACTATAGACCAAGATGTCGTCGAAGAAAATTATAACAAAACGACGCAAGTGTGGCTTCAATATCTCATTCATTGTAGTTTGGAACGTCGACGAAATATTTGACACCCCAAAATGGCATGACTAAGAATTCGTAATGTCCATCGTGGGTACGAAAAGCTATTTTCTCCACATCTTCTGGCTTAACTCGTATCTGATGATACCCCGATAATAAGTCCAGTTTGGAAAAGAATCTGGCTCCGTCAAGCTCATCGAATAATTTATCAATAGTGGGAATAGGGAACCGATCACGGACTGTGATCGCATTTAAAGCTCTTTAATCAATGCAAAATTTCCAAGTACCATCCTTCTTTCGAACTAGCAAGACTGAAGAGGAGAACGGACTAGTACTTTGGCAGATTATACCCTCGGACAACATATCGGACACCAATTGTTCCATGACTTATTTTTGAAAATTAGGGTATCGATAAGGCTTCATATTAACTGGGCCGGCATTTGAGATTAGCAAAACTGAATGATCTTGCTGGCGGGGTGGAGGAAACCCTTGTGGTTTTTGAAATACATTAGCAAAGTTGGCAAGAACATTAGACAAATCCGGGGGATGATCTAAATTAGAGGAGACTCCCTCTTGAACCATCATTAGGCAAAAATAAGATGACGCTGCCTCAGTCGCGGAATAACTATACAAGGTCTACAATTGCACATGTTGCACGTCCAAGGGTAGGTTGGCTACCCAACGAACCCCTTTATCCTTGAGTGTGAATTCAAAAATTTGATTACCATAATCTGTCATTACAAGCCCCAAGGATGCTAGACACAACACACCTAAGACAATGTCCACCACATGCATGGGTAGGACATACAAATCCAAAATAAGTGTAGAGCCCTAGACTGTGAGGGTTACTTGAGGAATTAGCCCTTCACAAATTAGGCTTTTCCTACTACCCACAATAATAAGGAAACGAGGAATAGCAGTAACAGTGAAATTGAGAAACTTTGCGGCCTTGATTCCCACAAAATTGTGTGTACTGCCTCCATCCACCAACACTTGGACCAGTGAGCCACCAATATGACCCTTAAATCGAAGGGTGGAACCAGAATGTCCTCTTGCCAACGCATGATTAAAAATAGAAGAATGGTCCTGAAGTTTCATGTTTGTGAACTCCTTTGAAGGAATCTTGTCGGAGGCGATGGGTTTTGGTAAAAAAAGTTGGGCTTCTGACTCATTATCGAAAAGAAGGAGTTGGGGTAGGTTTTTACACTTGTGGTTTGGAGTGTATTTTTTGTCGCAGTGGTAGCATAAATCGTTTTCACGCCGTTGTCGGAGCTCAATTGGAGAGAGACATTTAAAAGGGATTTTTCCAGAAGCGATGGTGTTAACACTAGGGGTAGGCCGTAGTTGAGTGAATGTAAATTTAGAAGGGGTTAGAAGAAGAGGATGAGTATTACCCAAGATAGGTCTATTGGGACCCCGCTCCAACTCAATGCGTTGTTCATGGAGATGGGCTAGACTCATTGCCTCCTCCAATGTTTTAAGGCCAGAACTGAAGAAGTGAGCCAACCATGAGTATGATATCTTCTCTGTTTCGTTAGACAAAGCCTCAAAACGTGAGCGGAACTCTGCCACTGACGAGGTCTGGTAAAGCTTAGAAAGACAACCTTCAGGTGACTGTAGGGTCTTTTGCCGGAAACGGCGAATCAGCTTCTCAGAGAAATCATCCCAACCTACCAACTGGTTGTTACGGTGCATCCACCGGTACCAAGCCCGAGCTTCTCCGTCAAGATAAAAGGATGCGATGTTCAAACGATGCTCCGTGAGGATAGAATAGAAATCAAAATACCTGGTCGCACAAAAACTCCAATCATCTAGGTTATCGCCACTAAAACAGTAGAGCTCAACAGCAGTTGGTTTGTGTCGTAGAGACACTAGGCCACTTGTTCCAGACCCTGGAGAAATGACAACCTCCGATGGGTGCCATTTTGAAGGTTCACCCACAGAATCATGCATACGAGCACCAATATTGGACATTTGTGAGAGGAGCTCCAACATCAGCTTGTTTTGATTATCCATAACAGTTTTAATATCAGATACTTCACTAGCAATAGAATAGTGATCACGCCCAACTATGCTTTATAAAAAGGACTAAACAGTCGTTGCAAATATAATCCGTTTTACAAATCCGAAGTCGAATCCCGCAGGGAATTAACGTACTAATCACATCTTTTAGTTCAGCAAGAATCCAAATAATCAACTTCCAACTAGATTTAATAATGACTTGAGTGTTTACTAACAATTAACAAGGTAATTAAAAAGCTATAAATTTTTATTACTAATAAAGCAACTGCTATAGACAAGATTAGGAAGATCTAGAGTTACGACTTCCCCTCTTATCGGAATCCTCCCTGCTATGTCTGCTACAAATTCGCCTAGATACTCTCTATCGATCGTGAGCACTTTAGGTGTCATAATTCTCTTCCGAGTAAATACAACAATTTACTAAACGTATTCTTCCGAATTACGCTAGCTAGCACTAGTTTACCGCTCACTACAATCGCACCAAGGTTTTGTTATTCCTAAACCCACCTTTAAACCCTCTGTATTGATCCCTCATATACGTTAGGAGTGATGTTATTCAACAACTACCTAAACGTATACCCTTTTCCGAGTAATACACACTAAATAGGCATAGCCGATTGAAGGCCCTTCAATCAACCTCAATAATCCCGTAGTTGAACAAGTAGAGAAAATTTCAATGGCAAATTTATATTAAACACAACAAAGATTCATCCTCCAAGAGGTTCCATCAAACCCTAGAATAAAGAGTTTAGCTACTCATAATTGTTTTCACAATCATAACATAAGAATTCATCATCAATGATAAAAAAGGGAGAAAGAAAGATAAAAACTCGTTTCCGAATCTTCCGTCTCGCTCCGTGCACGTTCTTGCCTTCAAAGTTCTTCTAAAAACTAGATACCCTCTTTTTGGGCGAGCTGGGCTTCATATAGGTCAAGGATGGTCGCCTCTGGAATTACAATTTTAGCCTTGGAATATTTTTCTCTCTGAGGGACGTGCGCGGCCGCACACCTGGGCAGGTGACTGCGCATCTGGCCGTGCACTTTGGCCAGTTTCTGCCTGACTTGCGCGGCCCAGTACGTGACCGCGCATCAACTGCGCACCTGGGCAATCTCATGCACTCTTATTCGTTCTTCTTTTTAAGTGCGCTAACCTCCTTCGATCCTCAAATGGGATCCCAATTTATTCCATAAGCTTTTACTTGGCCTTCAATCCTCCATATTAGCTCCAAAATGCTCCTTAACTTCATCAAAGCCCGAAATTGCTCCTGCAAAGCATAAAGTTCTCAATCAGAGCAATTTATTATCATTTAGCGCTCAAACATTAATAAAGTGCAGCCAATTTAGAGTGCCAATAGTGGTCAAACTACATAATTATAGCCTACTATCAATACCCCACACTTAACTCATTGCTCGCCCTCGAGCAATCAAACCACACTCTACATAGACACAACTTCACTAAGCGACTTTCCTAACTCATCACACCAAGAATATTTCACATACATTAAGCACAATAGTGTAACATCTTCACCTCTAGAGTTGACTCACAAGTACCACGCATTACTCCCAACTTACTTACTTACTCTAACACAAAGGTCAAGAATTACCTTCCTTCATGAATCAAGTGCCTGCTCACAACAAAAGAGACTCAGGCCACAATTAATAAAATTCACGAACAATGAGGAACTTCAAAATAGACAGAATTCACTCACTCTCAGAAACGATATTCATATGCCACAAAAGATGCTCCATAGGCTTGCCCGTAGTGTACTACTCTACTAATCGAGTTCATTCAGTCAAGGATCAAGTAGGACTTTTAACTGGTTGTAATGTAGGTTGTGGGATGGGTAAGATACATTTGTATAAAAGAGTGACTCAACCTTCCTAAGTACTTTGCTACATACACTTTAGCAGTCAGAACCCCACATTTATGTCAAACCATACTCCACCTTCAACTCAATATACATTAACTCCCAATTATTTAATCACACTTACATTAAGAGTCACCACTTATCAAAGAATATTCTTTTTCACAGCACTACAACTATTTTTTTTCTTTTTTTAATTCAAGCGACTCTTACTTTTTCAAAACAGTGCACCTTTCTCCTTATTTCATTAGTTCCACTCAAAAGCCAAACCAACCACCCCACACTTTAACTTTTACCAAGTTTATAACTATTCAAGTGCTCATGCGAGGTTAAAGGGTTCAAATAGATGGCTAATTCAAACGAAAAGTTAAGGCTTGTAATGTGGTTGCCAAAGAAATAGGATTGCGGCTCAAAGGGGTTAACTACGACACATAAACATTAGGTGGGTAAAATATACATATATGTCTCAACAAAGAAATGCCTATATCACTTCCAAGACTGAACAAAACTACTATTTCGCTTTGCAAACAAACGGGGCAAGTTCTAGACATCCAATGCAATGCACAGAATACAACAAACCTCACACACACATGGCACATGACTCACTCTAGATTGGATCACCAAAACACTCTAGTCAAAGCACTTAAGCCAAGTTAAGAACATACAATTTAAGGCACATATACAAGAGTCAACAACTGAACCTAAGCATCACACTACCTCACTCGCTATTCTCAAGACATAACAAAGTTGAGAGACCCTGTTTTCATTTCAGCCTATAGCCCACTGGTTCTTACTTCTAAAAAAATAAAAACTAACTACACCTGGTTCAAATGAAACCCTTGGAAAAGAACCATGGCCCAAAGAAAAACCAAGGGGGAATTGATACACTCCTAACAGAAGAAAATCTTTTTATTTTTTATTTTTTTTCTTCGACTTTAATCCCTCAAAAAACCCGTCGAATGATATCCATCGTCAGGACAAATCGAAACTTTTGATTGATTTTTTGTTTTTTATATATATATATATATATATAAATTAACCAACGAAACTAACACTACTCTACATTACTATATACATACAATATACATATAAAATATCCCCCACCCCACACTTTAAATGGTGGCATGTCCCCATGCCACACAAAGAAAAAAATTGCCAGGTAAAGGAAACTTCCCTAGTAACGTCAGTCCTGGTCGGAGACAGTGCCGGGGTCGAGATGGCAAACCCTGCCAAGTGCACATAGCCATGCCATGGCCTTCCTCTTGGATTTTGCATTTTGGGTAGCCAGTGCATCAACTCGAGCCCCCAAGTCCGTGACAGAAGTCCGTAACCCTGCCGTTTCATGCTCTAAGGCCGTCATCCTCGTGTCCCATCTGACCACGGATGTTCCCTCAGCCTCAGCAACCTGCTCGTGCGGGGGCGATGTAGCCACAGCCTCATCCTGCCCTTCGTATCCCTCATATGGTGCATCAGACTCATCGCTATTTGCTTCGACAGGTACCACAGGATCCTTCCCAATGGTCACTTTATCAGCCCGGAACTTCTGTTCTTTTTTTTACTTTTCCATCCAAGGTTCATGTTCTTCCGTACACGTACTGCCCGACATAATCTAGTGATTAGGGAAGGAAAGAAGAACCCATACCTCTGCACTGGACAATGAATGAACATTTCGTCGTGAATAACCTTAGCCACATCAAAATCGTGGCCATTGATAAAGCACCAGATCAGTGCAACTCGGGGACCATTCACCTCAGTGGTGTTAGAAGAAGGCAGAAGGTGTCTATTGATGATATAATGCCAACACTTTTCTTCAAAGGTGAGCAAAGCCGAGTGAAACTTCTGCCCCTGCGTAATCCACATTACGTCTTTGTTTGGAACACAGATTGTTCTAAAAAAACAAATTCCAGGAGGTTGGTTCTCTACTATAGGTATCATAATAGTCCTCCGCCCCATCAAATACTGGAAACCGGTAAACCCTCCTAATGGCGTCGATAGATGCATCTACACTTTTCTGTCATACCGTGCAGACATTTTCCACATGTTCCGAGCAGTTCGTGTAGAACTACCGCACAACCATTAAATTGGTGTCATCAGGTTCTTCAAAGAAAATACCCAGCCCGCACAAACCAATTCCCGATAGATATTAGGACAGTCATTCTAATAATCAGATTCCGATCCAGAAGTATATAACAAACTATAAACCTTATCACGTAGTTCATCTTCTAGTCCTAAGGTTTTCAGCTTTTGAAGCTTACAATTTGGAGCTATATGGCCAAATTTACCACACTTATAACACTTAATGTCAGCAAGATCTCGCTTAGACCTATTTTTGGTAAATCTAGTAGACTTGCGATGTGCTTTCTTGGCTTCTTGTTCTTCTTTGGATCTATATCTAGATCTCTTTTTCCTATAAGGACTGTCTTGGTTGGGGTATCTATGATACTTATGTTTCTTTTTCCTATGAGTAAAAGTTTCGGGTAAACCGAACTGGGCGCAAAAGTCCCCTAACTGGTTTCTTTCTTTAAGCTTATCCATCTTAAGTTGTCTGGACAATCTTAATTCATTGCACAGGTTTAATCCTTCCTGTGTGCAAATTCCTATTAATTTACCATAGGTATAGTCTGCATAAGGAATTTCTCCATAACTACCTCTTAAAACCTTTCTAACTCTTTCGGCAAATAAAGAGGGAAGGCCATCTATGAACTTAGCTTTCCAATGTTCAAACTTATTTTCTGGTAGTTCCATCACTCTACTCATAAAGGTGTCTTTATACCACCTAAACTCACTTAAAGTCTTACATCTAAGGCTATTAAGGAGAGTACGAACAGTTTCATTTTGGTTGGTAAATCTACCATTGAAGTGTTCTAATATAGTAAGAATAAGGGTATAAACGGCATCTTCTCTATTTGCCACTAGGGCCATGCCTAAGTTATCAAGTCCTTCGTCAACGGCTTTAGCGTTAATAACCATTGCCCTTTCGTCGACAGACAAATAATTGTCCCACCAGCCACGAAGTTGGCCAGTAAAACCTGCAACAATCATTCTGCAAATATTCCTATCTGTATTTTTTACACTTTTACAGATAGTTGCATACATAAGCATTCTATGTACTAGAATAGTTAACTGCCTATCAGTCAAACCATCAAGATTCCATTCGTAAATTTCGGAACCACTGTAAGACGTATTAGTCTGATTCCAATCACGTTCCTCTATTAAAACATCTTGAGGAGTAGGACGATTGTAATAATAAGTCTGCATTCTAGGTTTATCAGCATATCTGCTATCTGCAAACTTACTATTCTTTTTGGGGTAACTTCTGAGTTTATTAAACTCTGACAAAACATCCTTTTTATAGTCAAAAGTAGAATCTAATTTATCAGCAAAATCATTTGATAAATCAATGGGTTTGATATTCAAACCGGATAACTTTTTATCAAGAAGTTCTTCTAAGTCTCCAAAAGATTTAAATTTAAAATCCTGAATATCAGGAGGTCTTTGAATATGAGTAACAACAATCTGAGGTTCTGATTTGCTTCCTGAAGAAGAGGCAATATCAGTCAAAGTCTTTTTCGTATTCATCTCCTTAATCAAGACTGTTAAATCATCAAGTTTTTTATTAAGAAAACTAACGTTTTCACCCAAAACTTTAACATATAAACTCAAATAATTATTTTGAGAAATTAATTTATTAATTTCTGCGATGCTGACTGCAGCAACATCTTCATCAATAAATTTTTGAAATGCAGTAAAAGTAATACCTGTATTATTAGGTAAAACAAAAGATGATTGAGGAGGGTAAATGGCTTTAGTAATATTGCCACTCCCGTCTTTATAAGATCTTTCCAAAACTTTTATAAAAAGTGGTAAATATGTGGTTATAAACCAAGGAACAAAATACATAATTTGATTATGTAAAGCACAAGTTTCATAAAACTCTTGTGAAATATTGTTTAAATCTTCCTTACTATAAGTATCAAAAAACCAAGTTTTAAACTGGTTCCATTTATCAGTAAAAAATTCTTTTTGAATATAACATCTAGCTTGTGACCCTGGACTAAAATCAATTTGGTGTGGAATCATTAAGAATCATTGGGGTCAAAATCCATTTCGGACGCAGAAGGAATATCCTTATCAGAAATATTATCACTATCCTGAACAATATTTGTTTTGGGGTTAATCTTAACCCTTTCAACAGGTTTATCACCTACTTTAGTAGAAATTGTGTGTAAAGATGCAGCACGATTTCTAGCTGGTCCATAGACTGGTTCAACAGGAGAAATGTGTTGAATATCAGGCAACAGTCTACGACTAGTAAAGGAATGTCTGTTATAACTAGAATTAATAGTAGGCAACATTCTATTATTAGAAAATGACTGTCTACTATAAGTGGAACTATTATCGTCAAACTGAATGCAAATCCTACCATCCGGATTTTGAGTAATATGAGAATACTCAGTATTACTAACAGTATCAGTTATCTGACTGGGGGATATAACCGAATCCAAAGTCCATGTGGTTGAAAAATTAATTTCTTCCCACTTAATAGGTCTTCTCGTGGTGACCTTAGACTTTGCAAAATTCGTTTCCACTAGAATAGTCTGATCAGATGTATCATATAATTTACATCTGGGATTTAACGTAGATAGTAATTTAAAATATATTCTATACGATAAACATATCAGTTCAGAACCAGGCGCATAATTATAACCATGCGTTTTCACATTTAATGTTAATGCATCAAGTATATTAACATCAGATAAAGATAATTGCAAATTGGGTTGAGTATTAAAATATACTGGGCCATAGGCGACAGTAGATTCAATAGAACCCATCAGAGACTGTCTAAAATTTAAATTTCTGGCATCTCTGAGAGCAGCCAAAAATGTCTCTGGTAACCCTTTAAGGGTTAAAGGCTTAAAAGCAATTTGAACCATGCCAATATGCAAATAATTATACTGGTGTTTATGAATATCTACATCATGTTTGTTTAACAAACGAATAGTCTGTTCAGACGAACTTAAAGCTAAAGATTGCTCAGTTGTTTTAATAAGTTGTTTAGAAGAGAGTTTATCAAACCATCCATAATCATAGATTGTTCTAATAGGGACTTTAGGAATAGTCCATTTGTTTAACAAATCAAGGTTTTGAGGTATATCTACCTCTTCCAATCTAGTATTTTTCATACTAGTTTCTCCTAAATCCATATTTCAGAAACATATCTATGTCGAATATTTCATATCTATCTTATATATACCATGAAAGTACCTAGGCTCTGATACCATTTAACAGGATATGTACCTTGTGGCGGTAATCCGCCATGCCTTCTCAATTAAATTAAAACAGAAATCACCGTTTGACCGGGAACTGGACTTGTTTCACACCTCACATCTGGCTTTTATATGCCTGGAAGGTTTCCACCAGTTAAAGATTTCTATTTTAACATATTTGAGA
Source organism: Nicotiana tabacum (assembly GCF_000715075.1). NCBI lineage: Eukaryota > Viridiplantae > Streptophyta > Magnoliopsida > Solanales > Solanaceae > Nicotiana > Nicotiana tabacum. The sequence continues at coordinate 81,720,905 of NC_134093.1, forward strand.
ATTCTTAATCTAGCTAATTCAGTACCCTTATATTTAAAGACTGGCAGTAATCCGCACAATCAGTAAGGATAAGAATTGAAATATACTTGAATTTTATATATAGTTTAATGACTGTATGGAAGGTTAAAAACCTTTACTCAAGCAAGGGGTCTGTCATAATATAATACATACTTTTATTGAGCCCATGTGTCTAGCAGTTCTTTTCAGCTGCATTATTAACATAAAAAGCTGTACAAGACCAAGGAGATTTTGAGGGTTTTATCAAACCCTTTGATAGCAGACTATCAATCTCTTTTTTGCAAAATTCTACCAATTCTGCATTCATCTGACAAGGTCGAGATTTAGTAGGAATATCATCCTCAGTGAAATTATCTTCATATGGAAGAGTATATAAGGGTACTGAATTAGCTAGGTTGAGAATTCTCAAATGTGTTAAAATAGAAATCTTTAACTGGTGGAAACCTCGGTGGACATATAAAAGTCAGTAGAGGTGCGAAACAATTCCAGTTCCCGGTCAAACGGTGATTTCTGTTTTAGCTTAGTTGAGAAGGCCGTGCGGATTACCGCCCGCCACTTGATCCTGTTAAAATGGTATCAGAGCCTAGGTACTTTCATGGTATATATGAGATAGATATGAAATATTCGACATAGATATGTTTCTGAAATATGAATTTAGGAGAAACTAGTATGAAAAATACTAGGTTGGAAGAGGTAGATATACCTCAAAACCTTGATTTGTCAAACAAATGGACTATTCTTAAAGTCCCTATTAGAACAATACATGATTATGGATGGTTTGATAAACTCTCTTCTAAACAACTTGTTAAAACAACTGAGCAATCTTTAGCTTTAAATTCGTCTGAACAGACAATTCGTTTGTTAAACAAGCTTGATATAGAGGTTTATAAACACCAGTATAATTATCTGCATATTGGTATGGTACAAATTACTTTTAAGCCATAAACCCTTAAAGGGTTACCGGAGACGTTTTTGGCTGCTCTCAGAGATGCCAGAAATCTGAATTTTAGTAAATTTTAGCTAAAACAGAAATCACCGGAGACGTTAATGGAACGAAGTAAATTTCTTTTGACTTCTTCCAAGTAGTTGTTAATCATTTCTTCTTTATGAAATGTTAACCATAGTAAAATGTATTTTAAAATTTTAAGATGATTTATACAATCAAAAGTTTTTGATAAAAACTGATGTACAATCTGTTAAATATATGTTTAACAAAGACTTTAAACATGATGCCTCAAAAATGATATTTGCAAGATGGCAGGCTCAATTAGCCCCTTTTGATTTTGAGATACAATACAAAAAGGGAATTGATAATTCTCTGCCAGATTTCTTATCTCGTGAATATTTACGGGATAGAACTCCCCTGGGGTAGGGGAAGAGGTAGAGGTTGGGGAAGATCATCCCCACAGTCCAGAGGAAGATCATCACCTTCAGGATCGTCATACAGATCCACATCAAACTCCCTAGTTATACAAATGGGAAAAAAGAGTTTAACCAATGAGAGGATATCTCTCAGAGAAGAATCATCGATCGGACCATCCGTCCATCTGGAAGATATTCCAGAAGATAGTCTGTTATACGCACATTTGCAGGCATATTTGACTGCTTAAAAACAGAAAGATACTTCTGCTAGGCAAAGTGATACTTTTGCTTCCAATTCAAAAGATGACAATGATGATATCAAGTCATATGAGAAAGTGTCGAAAAAAGAAATGATATTTCTTTTAGAAAATTCTGATATTCAGAGAAAGAAAGAGCCATGGAAGATATTCCAAAGATATTTAATAAATGGATTGTATTATCCGAGTGAGTCATACAAAACCCGCTCTTATTATGAAACAATACTCACCAGTACTAGCAGTGCAGAGTTTCAGCACTTTTCTGGTTATAGCACAGACGAGAATGTTTATAACTTCTCGAAGATTATGTTAACAACTACTTGGAAGAAGTCAAAAGAAATTTACTTCGTTCCATTAATCAATACGAGAAATCAGACACTTCTATACAAAGTGAAACCAGCAACGATGATATCGCTAAAGATTCTCAGCCCTTTGAATCAGAGAAAATACTATCTGATGAAGATTTGCAGAATGCCGAAGAATTCCTCTGCAAAATGAAAGAATCAGACAAGAGACCAACACCATGAAACAGCTGTTCAGCACTTTTCTGGGTATAGCACAGATGAGAACGTTTATAACTTCTCGAAGATTATAATTAAACAGATTATATCTGTTGAAGACTGGGGTATATCCACAATGAAAGAAAGGCAGATAAGCCTTAACAAATCTAGAATGAATTTTACCTATTGGGATTATATCCAGGCATTTGATAAAGTGTTATACTACAATAATGATCGACACAAACATACTTGGTTTATTAAAGTATGTGCAAAGATATTTGCAGAGGCTATTCCTAATTGGTTTCTAAACTGGTGGTCATACCACGGTCCGACAGTAAAAAAATTTACCTGATCCATTTCTCATGTTATACAAAGAATGGATAAAAATTTCCCCCTTTATAAACAATTTATATCACACAGATTATATCTATTACCCAGAAAAAATTGACCAGATTTATTTCTTTCTGGAATTCTCTATTCCCTGGATTCATAAATGGACTCCAGAAGTTGGATTCACCGAAGAACAAATCTCATGCTTATATAGGACCTTTTACAACAACTTTTGGGATAAACTAATGAAAAAGGATCCCAAAATGAAGACATTATATGGTCAAGAACTCTTGGATTCAATCAAAACAAAAATCCAAGAATATTCTAGTAAACCTCAGAAAGAGGTAATTGATGACAACTCAGTACGGCATATTGCCAGTGAAGCCGCCGGACTCCACTCAAACAGTAGATATACTGTTCATCAACAGTAGATACACTGTTCATCAAAAGTAGAAATACTATTTTGTATAGTAAAAAGACTGTAACAGAAACCCACGGGACCCACTTTTACTATTCATAGATTCTTTTCTTTTCTATTTATACATTTCATTCGTTCAGAAGAAGAGAAAGGAAGTGAGACCCTCTCTCTCTAGAATTCTCTCTCTCTCTCTCTAGAATTCTCTCTCTCTCTCTCTCTCTCTCTCTCTCTCTCTCTTCAAAGTGTAATTAAGAGTTTGTAGTTTGTAGTTTGAAAATAGAAGAACAAAGTAAATAAAGTTTTTAGTTCTTCATCTTCAGGCCTTGCATCCCGGCCAAAAATCCGAGGCTGAAATAGATTTACTTGATTTATCTAATAGTGATAAAAAAAAATATTGATAATACTTGTACAACTTGCAAAGGTAATACATGTACTTGTGATGATGATGAATTTTATAAATTGCAATCACAGTTTCAAAATTTGAACATGAAAACTATTACATATGATAATGTAATAGAACTTTTAAAAGAAGTTACTGATGAAAAACTTCGTGAAAAAATTATTAATTTGGCTGCTAGTTCAAGTTCTAATTCAAGTTCTAGTTTTGCAAAACCTTTTGAAAAAGAATTTGAATATTCCCCGCCTTATTCTTTACTAGAGGTTAATAACCGTCTTTTAAATAAAAATGCAACTCCGGCAAGAGATTCTTCTTTCGATGATTTAAAGGTTGAAGTTGAAAACTTGAAACGAGAGATCAAATCTCTTAAACAAAATCAAATGATTTGTGATCATAGGATTACTCAGATTGAGAAAATCAATTCTCCAGCTGAGAAATCTAATGATAAAAACAAAGGTATTTTTGGAAATGATATTGAAGAAAAATCTATTAATTTTGATCCTAAACATGATATGTTTTTAGGAATGATGCAGATTATTACTGCTCATAAATGGTATATCAAATGTACTATTCTCATTGATAATAGTTTTTCCATTACAAACATTGCCATGATTGATAGTGGAGCAGATGTTAGCTGCATTCAAGAAGTTTTAATACCTACGAAATTTTTGAAATACAGTAAAAGTAATACCTGTATTATTAGGTAAAACAAAAGATGATTGAGGAGGGTAGATGGCTTTAGTAATATTGCCACTCCCGTCTTTATAAGATCTTTCCAAAACTTTTATAAAAAGTGGTAAATATGTGGTTATAAACCAAGGAACAAAATACATAATTTGATTATGTAAAGCACAAGTTTCATAAAATTCTTGAGAAATATTGTTTAAATCCTCTTTACTATAAGTATCAAAAAACTAAGTTTTAAATCGGTTCCATTTATCACTGAAAAATTCCTTTTGAATATAACCTCTAGTTTGTGACCGTGGACTAAAATCAATCTGGTATGTATTATATTAAGACAGACCCCTTGCTTGAGTAAAGGTTTTAACCTTCCATACAGTCATTAAACTATATATAAAATTCAAGTATATTTCAATTCTTATATCCTTACTGATTGTGCGGATTACCGCCAGTCTTTAAATATAAGGGTACTGAATTAGCTAGATTAAGAATTCTCAAATATGTTAAAATAGAAATCTTTAACCGGTGGAAACCTCGGTGAACATATAAAAGTCAGCAGAGGTGCGAAACAATTCCAGTTCCCGGTCAAACGGTGATTTCTGTTTTAGCTTAGTTGAAAAGGCCGCGCGGATTACCGCCCGCCACTTGATCCTGTTAAAATGGTATCAGAGCCTAGGTACTTTCATGGTATATATGAGATAGATATGAAATATTCGACATAGATATGTTTCTGAAATATGGATTTAGGAGAAACTAGTATGAAAAATACTAGGTTGGAAGAGGTAGATATACCTCAAAACCTTGATTTGTTAAACAAATGGACTATTCCTAAAGTCCCTATTAGAACAATCTATGATTATGGATGGTTTGATAAACTCTCTTCTAAACAACTTGTTAAAACAACTGAGCAATCTTTAGCTTTAAATTCGTCTGAACAGACTATTCGTTTATTAAACAAGCATGATGTAGATGTTTATAAAAACCAATATAATTATTTTCATATTAGTATGGTTCAAATTGCTTTTAAGCTATTAACCCTTAAAGGGTTACCAGAGATATTTTTGGCTGCTCTCAGAGATGCCAGAAATCTGAATTTTAGACAGTCTCTGATGGGTTCTATTGAATCTACTGTTGCCTACGGCCTAGTATATTTTAATACTCAACCCAATCTGCAATTATCTCTATCTGATGTTAATATACTTGATGCATTAACATTAAATGAGAAAATGCATGGTTATAATTATGCGCCTGGTTCTGAACTTATATGTTTATCGTATAGAATTTACTTTAAATTGCTATCAACGTTAAACCCTAGATGTAAATTATATGATACATCTGATCAGACTATATTAGTGGAAATGAATTTTACAAAGTCCAAGGTCACCATGAGGAGACCTATTAAGTGGGAAGAAATTAATTTTCCAACTACATGGACTTTGGATTCGATTATATCCCCCAGTCAGATAACTAATGCTGTCAGTAATACTGAGTATTCTCATATTACTCAAAATCCAGATGGAAGGATTTGCATTTAGTTTGATGATAACAGTTCCACTTATAATAGAAAGTCATTTTCTAATAATAGACTGTTGACTGCTATTAGTTCTAATAATAATAGACATTCTTTTACTAGTCGTAGACTGTTGCCTGATATTCAACACATTTCTTATGTTGAACCAGTCTATGGACCATCTAGAAATCGTGCTGCATCTCTACACACAATTTCTACTAAAGTAGGTGATAAACCTGTTGAAAGGGTTAAGATTAACCCCAAGACAAATATTGTTCAGGATAGTGATAATATTTCTGATAAGGATATTCCTTCTGTGTCCGAGATGGATTTTGACCTAAATGATGTTTAAATGATTCCACACCAAATTAATTTTAGTCCAGGGTCACAAGCTAGAGGTTATATTTAAAAAGAATTTTTCAGTGAAAAATGGAACCGGTTTAAAACTTGATTTTTTGATACTTATAGTGAAGAAGATTTAAACAATATTTCTCAAGAATTTTATGAAACTTGTGCTTTACATAATCAAATTATGTATTTTGTTCCTTGGTTTATAATCACATATTTATCACTTTTTATAAAAGTTTTAGAAAGATCTTATAAAGACGGGAGTGGCAATATTACTAAAGCCATTACCCTCCTCAAGCACCTTTTGTTTTACCTAATAATACAGGTATTACTTTCACTATATTTTAAAAATTTATTGATGAAGATGTTGCTGCAGTCAGCATCGCAGAAATTAATAAATTAATTTCTCAAAATAATTATTTGAGCTTATATGTTAAAGTTTTGGGAGAACAGATTAGTTTTCTTGATAAAAAACGTGATGATTTAACAGTTTTGATAAAAGAAATGAGTACTAGCAAGAAAATAACTGATATTGCCTCTACTTCAGGAAGCAAATCAGAACCTCAAATTGTTTTTACTCATATTCAAAGACCTCCTCAGATTTAGGATTTTAAATTTAAATCTTTAAATGATTTAGAAGAACTTCTTGATAAAAAGTTATCCGATTTGAATATCAAACCCATTGATTTATCAAAAGATTTTGCTGATAAATTAGATACTACTTTTGACTATAAAAATGATGTTTTGTCAGAGTTTAATAAACTCAGAAGTTACCCCAAAAAGAATAGTAAGTTTGCAGATAGCAGATACGCTGATAAACCCAGAATGCAAACTTATTATTACAATCGTCCAACTCCTCAAGATGTTTTAATAGAGGAACGTGATTGGAATCAGACTAATATGTCTTACAGTGGTTCCGAAATTTACAAATAGAATCTTGATGGATTAACTGATAGACAATTGACTATTCTTGTACATAAAATGCTTATATATGCAACTATCTGTAAAAGTGTGAAAAATACAGATAGAAATATTTGCAAAATGATTGTTGCAGGTTTTACTGGCCAACTTCGTGGTTGGTGGGATAATTATTTAACTATCGAAGATAGAGCAATGATTATTAATGCTCAAGCCACTGATGAAGGAGTTGATAATTTAGGAATGGCCCTAGTGGCAAATAGAGAAGATGTTGTTTATACTCTTATTCTTACTATATTAGAACACTTCAACGGTAGATTTACCAACCAGAATGGGACTGTCCATACTCTCCTTAATGGCCTTAGATGCAAGACCTTAGGTGAGTTTAGATGGTATAAAGACACTTTTATGAGTAGAGTGATGGAACTACCAGAAAATAAGCTTGAACATTGGAAAGTTAAGTTCATAGATGGCCTTCTCTCTTTATTTGCTGAAAGAGTTAGAAAGATTTTAAGAGGTAGTTATGGTGAAATTCCATACAGAGACTATACCTATGGTAAGTTGATAGGAATTTGCACACAGGAAGGGTTAAACCTGTGCAATGAATTAAGATTGTCTAGACAGCTTAAAATGGATAAGCTTAAGGAAAGAAACCAATTAGGGGACTTTTGCACCCAGTTCGGTTTACCCGAGACTTCTACTCATAAGAAGAAGAAACATAAGTATCATAGATACCCCAACCAAGACAGTCCTTATAGGAGAAAGAGATCTAGATATAGATCCAAAGAGGAACGAGAATCTAAGAAAGCCTATCGCAGGTCTACTAGATTTACCAAAAATAGGTCTAAGAGAGATCTTGCTGACATTAAATGTTACAAGTGTGGTAAATTTGGCTATATAGCCCCGAATTGTAAGCTTCAAAAGCTGAAAACCTTAGGACTAGATGATGAGTTACGTGATAAGGTTTATGGTTTGTTATACACTTCTGGATCAGAATCTGATTATTATTCTGAGTCAGAATCCGAAGCTGAAGTAGATTTACTTGATTTATTTGATAGTGATAAAAATATTGATAATACTTGTACCTCTTGCAATAGTAATACATGTACTTGTGAAGATGATGAATTTTATAAATTGCAATCACAATTTCAAGAATTGAACATGAAAACTATTACATCTGATAATGTAATAGAACTTTTAAAAGAAGTTACTGATAAAAAACTTCGTAAAAAAATTATTAATTTGGCTACTAGTTCAAGTTCTAAATCAAGTTCTAGTTTTTCAAAACCTTTTGAAAAAGAATTTGAATATTCCCCGCCTTATTCTTTACTAGAGGTTAATAACCATCTTTTAAATAAAAATGCAACTCCAGCAAGAGATTCTTCTTTCGATGATTTAAAGATTGAAGTTGAAAACTTGAAACGAGAGATCAAATCTCTTAAACAAAATCAAATGATTTGTGATCATAGGATTACTCAGATTGAGAAAATCAATTCTCCAGCTGAGAAATCTAATGACAAAAACAAAGGTATTTCTAAAAATGATATTGAAGAAAAACCTATCAGTTTTAATCCTAAACATGATATATTGTTAGGAATGATGCAAATTATTACTGCTCATAAATGGTATATCAATTGTACTATTCTCATTGATAATAGTTTTTCTATTACAAACATTGCCATGATTGATAGTGGAGCAGATGTTAGCTGCATTCAAGAAGGTTTAATACCTACGAAATACTTTCAAAAAACTACTCATATAGTTAGATCTGCATCCGAATATGCTTTAGATATAAAGTATAAATTGCCTAATACGGGTATCTGTCAGAATAAAGTCTGTATTCCCCATTTCTTTTTCTTGGTTAAAAATCAGTTATACCCTCCAATTATACTTAGAACACCATTTATTAACGCAATTTATCCTTTTACTAGCATAGACTCGAAAGGTTTTACTGCTACTTATAAGGATAAAGAGATAAGTTATACTTTTGTTACAGATCCAGTAACTAGAGATATTAATGCTTTAATTCATATGAAGCAGAAACATATTGATTCTTTGCAGTTAGAATTATTTAGTATGAATATATTTGATACTTTGAATTCTACTAAAGTGCGGGAAAAGATCAAATTGATCTCCGAAAGTATTGCTATTGATATTTGTGCAGAACACTCTAGTGCTTTTTGGAATAGAAAAAAGCATATTGTAACTCTGCCTTATGAAGATAATTTCTCTGAGGATGATATTCCTACTAAATCTAGACCTTGTCAGATGAACGCAGAATTAGTGAAATTCTGCAAAAAGGAGATTGATAACTTGTTACAAAAGGGTTTGATAAAACCCTCAAAGTCTCCTTGGTCTTGCACAGCTTTTTATGTTAATAACGCAGCTGAAAAGGAACGTGGTATTCCTAGATTAGTCATTAATTATAAACCCTTGAATAAATATTTGAAGTGGGTTAGATATCCTATTCCCAATAAAAGAGATTTATTGTCAAGATTATATGATGCCAATATATTTTCAAAATTTGATTTAAAATTTGGATATTGGCAGATTCAAATATTTAAAGAACATACTTATAGAACTGCTTTTAATGTTCCATTTGGGCAATATGAATGGAATGTTATGCCTTTTGGTTTGAAGAATGCCCCTTCTGAATTCCAAACAATTATGAATGATATTTTCAACCCCTATCTAGACTTTATCATTGTTTATATCAATGAATTTTGATATTTTTCAAAACACTTGAAATGCATATTAAGCATTTAGATATTTTTAAAAGAATTGTTATACAAAATGGTTTGGTTATCTTAAAATAAAAAATGAGTTTATTCCAAACTAACATTCGATTTTTAGGACATTATATTTGTCAAAGAAAGATTACTCCTATTCAAAGATCGATCGATTTTGCTTCAAAATTTCCCGATGTTATTACTGATAGAACTCAATTACAAAGATTTTTGGGAAGTTTAAATTATATATCGCCTTTTTATAAAGATTTGTCGCGTGATTTAGCCCCCTTATTTGATAAGCTAAAAAAGGATTATAAAAACCCTTGGACTGATAGTCATACTGCTTTGGTTAAAAATATTAAGCAACGTGTTAAATCTTTACCTTGCTTGACCCTTGCTAATCCTGCATGGCAAAAGATTATAGAGACTGATGCGTCTAATATTGGTTACGGAGGGATTTTGAAACAGATAAATCACAATAATAAGCATGAATATCTGATTAGATTCTACTCTAGTAAATGGTCTGAAGCCCAGAGATAATACGCTACTGTGGCACACGAAATGTTAACCATAGTAAAATGTGTTTTAAAATTTCAAGACGATTTATACAATCAAAGGTTTTTGATAAAAACTGATGCACAATCTGTTAAATATATGTTTAACAAAGACTTTAAACATGATGCCTCGAAAATGATATTTGCAAAATGGCAGGCTCAATTAGCCCCTTTTGATTTTGAAATACAATATAAAAAGGGAATTCATAATTCTCTGCCAGATTTCTTATCTCGTGAATATTTACAGGATGGAACCCCCTGGGGTAGGGGAAGAGGTAGAGGTTGGGGAAGATCATCCCCACAGTCCAGAGGAAGATTATCACCTTCAGAATCGTCATACGGATCCACATCAAACTCCTCAGTTATACAAATGGGAAGAAGAAGTTTGATCAATGAGAGGATATCTCTCAGAGAAGAATCATCGATTGGACCATCCGTCCATCTGGAAGATATTCCAGAATATAATCCGTTATACGCACATTTGCAGGCATATTTGACTGCTCAAAAACAGAAAGATACTTCTGCTAAGCAAAGTGATAGTTTTGCTTCCATTACAAAAGATGACAATGATGATATCAAGTCATATGAGAAAGTGTCTAAAAAAGAAATGATATTTCTTTTAGAAAATTCTGATATTCAGAGAAAAGAAGAACCGTGGAAGATATTCCAAAGGTATTTGATAAATGGATTATATTATCCGGGTGAATCATACAAAACCCGCTCTTATTATGAAACAATACTCACCAATACTGGCAGTGCAGAGTTTCAGCACTTTTCTGGTTATAGCACAAATGAAAACGTTTATAACTTCTCGAAGATTATAATTAAACAAATTATATTTGTTGAAGACTGGGGTATATCCACAATGAAAGAAAGGCAGATAAGCTTTAACAAATCTCGAATGAATTTTACCTATTGGAATTATATCCAGGCATTTGATAAAGTGTTATACTACAATAATGATCGACACAAACATACTTGGTTTATTAAAGTATGTGCAAAGATATTTTCAGAGGCTATTCCTAATTGGTTTCTAAACTGGTGGTCATACCACGGTCCGACAACAAAAATTTTACCTGATCCATTTCTTATGTTATACAAAGAATGGATAAAAATTTCCCCTTTTATAAACAATTTATATCACACAGATCATATCTGTTACCCAGAAAAAATTGACCAAATTTATTTCTTTCTGGAATTCTCTATTCCTTGGATTCATAAATGGACTCCAGAAGTCGGATTCACCGAAGAACAAGTTCCATGCTTATACAGGACCTTTTACAACAACTTTTGGGATAAACTAATGAAAAAGGATATCAAAATAAAGACATTATATGGTCAAGAACTCTTGGATTCCATCAAAATGAAAATCCAAGAATATTTCAGCAAACCTCAGAAAGAGGTGATTGATGACAGCTCAGTACGGCATATTGCCAGAAAGATCTCCTTTCAGGAAGGAGATAAAGAAGAAATGATTAACAACTATTTGGAAGAAGTCAAAAGAAATTTACTTCATTCCATTAATCAGTATGAAAAATCAGTTACTTCAATGCAAAGTGAAACCAGCAACGATGATATCGCTGAAGATTCTCAGTCCATTGAAGCAGAAAGGATGTTATCTGAAGAAGACTTGAAAGATGCGGAAAGGGGCCTGTCCTACTATACTACTATATATACATTTAATATATATACTATACTATATATACATCTTATATATAGTATATAAGATGTATATATAGCTTATCGAATATAACTTATATATATATATATATATATATATATATATATATATATATATATATATATATATATACACACACACACACACACACACACATCTTATATATATACTATATATACATTTAATATATATACTATACTATATATACATCTTATATATAGTATATAAGATGTATATATAGCTTATCGAATATAGTTTTTATATATATATATACTATATATATATAGCTATATATACATCTAAAGACAAAAGGATGTTAAAAATAATATCTAAGTCTAAAGACAAAAATATTGTAAAGAGATATGCCTTGTAATTTTATTATAGCATTAAAAAATATGGCAATATCTTTCTTAGTCTTCATCCCCCTATGGAATGAGCACAACAAGGTGCTAATACCACCATTGAGAAGAAAAAGAAACTAATCAAGATGTGCCAAAATATAAGTTACATAATACATACTAATTTTTGTTCATACAAGTTACATGGTATCTCTTACAAACTTCATAAATCTATCAAGGTCCGGAGGAATTTCCGTTGGTGGTGGCGGAAAAGTTGCTTGGTCATCGCCACTTCCGGGCGAAGCAACATCCTCCGCAAGTTCAGCTAGTATTTCTTCGTAAGCTTCGTCTTCATCTGGTTGTGATTCAGCAAGTCCAAAATTTCTTCTTTCCGACTGGATCCAATCTCTGAAAAGTACTGATTTTTCCAAACTCTCCCTCATGGACGCTCTATAATCACCGAGTTGAAGTCTTGCTTGACTGAAAGCGCTCTCTGATGCCACTGTTGAAGCTTGAATAGTTAAAATATCTCGGGCCATCCTTGAAAGAACCGGAAAGTATTTTTCTTTGTCCTTCCACCATTCCAAAAGATTAAAGGAACCGTCAGGATTCACTTCCTCAATTCCCTGCGACAAATAAACTTCAAGCTCATTTAGTTGTGAAAAATCACTACTACTAGAACCTTGAGAACCCCTAAACCCCGCACAAGCACTAAGTGCTCTTACTCCCGCAGTTCTTTTAGATGATTGAGAATCAGAAGAAGAATGAGTTGGAACATTTGGTCTAGCATGATTTAATGCAACTTAATAAGTATTAAAAATAGTTTGAGCATTTATTCTAATTGAGGCTATTTTTTTCGGAAGTTGAGAAAATTCCTCATCTTTAAGTGTTAAACCATTATAAACAGTTTCATACCAAAAATGAGGACCTCCTAATTTCATACAAGGATTTAACAAAGCAGAAACACCATAAATAGGGGGAATATGGAAAAAATATTTTTTAAACTTTTTTTCTCATAGAATCAATAGCAAGTTTCTAAATTTCCCACCCTCTGAAAAATGAGCAAACAAATTTACAAGTTCTGCAATATAAACTAAACAGTTAGAAATAGTAAGATAATATTGCCCAGAAAATTCATTTGTAGCAATATGAAATTTTTCTAAAAATTCTACAAGTATTTTAACATTAGCCCAATCCTCATTTGTAAGGTGCTCATCATCATCACTTACATGTGCATTAAATGTTGAGTTTATGGGGTTTCTATATTCATATGCAACAACCAAACTTTCATACATGTAATTCCATCTAGTTGGACAAGGTTTAGGAACCTTTCTTTCTCTTAGGCCAAATTCATCGCATCTTTTAAAATATTCTCTAAGTCTACTTCTACGGTTTGAATAAAAAAGCCAGTTAAGAGCCATTTTAACCTTTTCAATTTCAATATTTAAAATTCTCATATCATCACCCACAATTAAATGGTAAATATGACAAATATATCTAACATGAAAAATATCACTAAATGTAGGATTTAGCGTAATGGTAAGCAAGGCTATAGCATTTGTGTTACTAGTAGCATTATCCATTGAAATTGACATTATTTTATTACTAATGCAAAAATATCTACAAATATCTGTAACTGTGCTAGCAATAAACTGCCCTGTGTGACGTGAATTAATTATTCTATAAAAAATAATGCGCTTTTGCATTATCCAATCCTCATCAATCCAATGACTGGTAACAGTAAGGTAATCATAGTCGTTACCACTTCTACCAATATCAGTTGTAATAGCAACACGACAATTTATATGAGTAAATAAATAGCGCAAATATTGTTCATATTCATGTTTATATTTATAAATATCCCTCTTTACGGTTGTGCGAGGAAAACCTTTATAAGTAGGATTAAAAAAATTTCTAATATAATGCACAAAGTTAGGATCAGAAGGAAAACTATAGGGTAAACACATAACAGTTACCATTTTTGTCAATTCTTCCTGATCTTTTTTTGGATCATAATATAAAATACCACCGGTAACAGTGTTAATTCCCGGTTGAAATTGATTTGAACCGGTACTAGGGTCAACCTGACTAGGAGCAGGTAAACTTTTTCCCTCGGCCAAAGCTTTCAGATGAAGATATCTCACTTTATCTTGAGGGTGTTTCATTATGTGTCTAGCCAAAGTTCCCGTCCCCCATCCCCCTCCCCCACGATCCAAAATACTTAAAAACTAACTCCGTGCCACAAGTTTTACACTTAGCCTTATTTCCTGGAATTAGTTGAGTAAAAAATGGCCAAACGAGAGATGTTTCCGTCCGTTTGCTAGGTTGTCTAGAAAAAGTAGGGGTAGTAACAGGAGTATCAAATGGGGCATCATTTGGATTAGCAGGGTTACCACTAGTTGGGTTAACATCAGGAGTAGGACTAGTTGATGTATCATCATCCGGTTGAGTTTCATCAAAATCTATTTCCTCGTCATCATTTTCATCAATAGTTGGATTAGAATAAAGAGCATTCATTAATTCATGGTCTAATTGTTCACCAGATCTAATATTATGGCAAAATTGACTTTCAGTAAATTGTAATAAACTATTATCGCTATCAAGAATAGCAGGTGTAGGACGTATATGGAGTTTGGTTCGGGGAGCCCGGGGCAGTGGGGGAGGAACAAATTGAGCACTAGATTCGTCACTCTTGGATTTTCCCTTATTTTTACCAAAAAGTTTTTTTAAGGAAGCCATCTTAATTAAAAAGTAATAGAAAATAAATAAAACAAACAAAATTATAATATTAAAACTTAAGAGTTGGAATGAGTTTACCGAATTGACGAACAACTTGTTGGAAATTGATTATCGTTGAAGACTTTAATTCACCAACTTCACAATTGTTTCACAAATTGGAACAATAAAGTAAGCAATAGTAGCAATTATAGAAGAAAATTAGAGAGAGATTGTGATAGATTGATGATTTTGTAAGAAAAAATGAAAGAATGATGGGGTATTTATAGTTGAAAATAGGGGACGGGCCCAAATCATAGGACCGGCCCACGAGACCGGCCCAGGCCTGCTAAAACCGGGCCAAACGTTCCTGGCCCGTTTAGCCCGTTTGGCCCGCGGTCCCGGGCCTGGACCGGCCCACTTGTCACCATTACCTACATGTCAAGTATACACGTAAATCAACAGTATCATGGTGGATCCATCAATAGTATTTACACTTAGCATTGTACGTGTGCCTGGCATAAATGCCCCTCACTAAAGCACATATATGAAATGTTATGCATGCGCCCACTACTGGCATGTCAGACTCCGGAGGGGCGGATCCTGCCCAATCGCTAATTTATAATCACTTAGCCCAATAATGAGGCATGGTGCACGCGTCGCCTCAAAACAATAACACTCAGCCCAATATGGACCTGGCATACGCGTCACCTCAGAATCAGTACTAGATCGACTCTAATGTCCAAACTCAGTCATTTACAGTTCAAGTTTTAGATGAACACATCTCAAATATTCAATTAAATAGTTTTACCCTTAAGCGATATCAGCAACATGTGAGGAATCAAATAAGAAGTACTGAGACAAAGATATCATATACGAATATAGTATCATGGCTGAGAACATGTGTGCAAATAAGGTATATAACTCAGAAACAACATGAATAACCATATCGAGTCACAAACAGTTAGCACATAGCCTAGACATGATGTCTAACATAATTCACAGTTCAAATAATCAAACAAGTAGAGGGGACGCAAGAATAGCATGATATGATAGCAAAATGAGCCCGGCATTAGCTAAAGGCCTCCCCAAACCATGAACAAACTGGTGTACGCACACATCCATCACCCCCCAAATCTTTTATATAAGAAAGTCCTTAAGGTTAAATACCCTCAAATTTAAGTTTAGATGTGTTACTTACCTCAAATCGCGCAATTCACAACTCCAACAAGCCCTTCCCACGTGTATCGGCCTCCAAACGACTTGAATCTAGTCACAAATAACTCAATATCAACAAATAATGATGTAGGAAACAACTTTGAATAATAAAGTTTTGATCTTTCGCATGAAAAAGATGAAAAAGATTCTAGTCACAAATAACTCAATATGAAAAAGTTTGCATCTTTTTCACTCGTGGATATTTTCTAAAGCCTATTTTGAATTATTTAAACTAAATTTGGCTAGCTTTGATTGGTTTAGAGGCTAATTCTAGAGGAAAAGCTGCAGTTGTGCCTTGATTTGGTTGCGAAGTGAGATAAGTGTCGTGGTTAACCTTGACTTGAGAGATTAGGACTTATTGGTCTATTTATTACGTGTATTATGCATGGGAACGATGTTATGTGAGGTGGCAAGTATATATGCGTTGTCATTGGGTTAAAGCATGCAGGTGGAAATTGTCTCTTTGTATTATATTGTTTCATTGACTATGTTCTCCATGCTTAGGTTAGAATATTACTCTTTAATTATTCGCCTCATATTTATTGTTTATTTTGAATATGTTGGAAATTTTGGAAGTTGAGTTTGTTATCTTGGCACTATAATTGAAGTGAAATTGCTTTCCGCCTTTCATTTGTTATTCGGATTTGTGTTGTTGCTCGGTGAGGAAGAGTGAAAAGCACGAAGGGTATTGCCTTGCCTTATTTGCATTCATTATCACATCGAGATTGTGAGGATTTAAAGCGCGAAGGGTGATGTCGTGCCAGAGAGTTAAAGCACGAAGGGTGATGTTGTACCATTTTATTTATGATATCACATGGTGAGGACGAGAGTAAAAGAACGAAGGGTGATGCCGTGCCATCTTTATTTTATTGCCTTATTAGATTCCCGGATTTGTGATTTACTTGGTTACATTGTTACTTATTTCGGAAGATGTTATTTGGTGATTTCGTACTTGCCATTTTTATGATATTTCCCCTTTCGCATGTCCCCTCCCAGTTAATATTTTATCGTTCTACTTGTTATTTTGCTGCTTTATATATATATATATATATATACAGGATTTTACGTTGCACAGGTTTAATCATATGGGTGTCTTGTCATAGCCTCGTCACTACCTCGTCGAGGTTAGACTCGACACTTACGGAGTACATTGGGTCGGTTGTACTCATACTACACTTTGCACTTCTTGTGCAAAATTTGTATTGGTCCCAGCTGTGTTTAGAGGTGCGTCTGCTCAGATCATATTTGCTTCAGAGACTTGAGGTAGAGTTGCTGGTGTTCGCAGACCTTGAAGTCCCGTTCCATTTCCTATCTTTACTGTTTATCTCATTCGAACAGTTGTATTTATTTCAAACTATACTTGTAGACTTCTAGTTGCTTATGTACTGGTGACACCAGACTTCTGGGACTGAGTTAGACCGTGTTATGTTATGAGTTTATTTCATGTATTTCAGATTTAATCATCATTAATAATTATTGTTATTCTGTTTTGAACTGTTTAATTATTAAATTGGTTAACTAATGTTGGCTTGCCTAGAAAGTGGACGTTAGGCGCCATCATGGTCCCGAGGGTGGGATTCGGGTCGTGACAGTTTTGTAGGATGAAAAGGTATATATAATTATCTTAGAATTAGTTCTATATCTATGTATTTGATTTGCTTCTGCAGGATGAGAAGGTGTCGCCTAATTCGTTTAGTATTAGTTCTACAAGTATGTATAAATTTCTCATATTAATTGAGGCAACTTGTCTATATGTGAATGAGAAGCTTTTTATTTGTTTATGTAATGAGTTCTTGGCATTTATATTAGATTGCGGAAATATAAATTTAATCACATGAGGTTTACGGTTTGATGTCATCATAGATCACTTTATAAGATTTATTTTTATTCCTGATCCCATCTCTCAATAACTTAAATTACTAAAAGAGTTCAGAAAAGAATATGGGGACACCATCAAAGAAAGAAACATAAGTGAGGGCTTGGATAGCAAGATTTGACATGTATCTGTGAATAACAATAAAATAAAGTAGTCTAAAATAAAGTGCTAAGCTAAATAATGACGTAATCCAAATACAATCCCATAAACTGGAGTCACAAATATATAAGCATCTAGAGTGCTACAAATAAGGTCTGAACAAAGTAAAATTGTTTTGAAACTCGATAAAAAAGTAACGATAGAAGGGAAGGGGACTTCACGATTGCGGACGCCGTGCAGCTATACCTTAAGTCTCCAATTGCGACTGAATTCAAGCAGAAAGATATTGAGCGCCGCTAGGACCAATACCAGTATCTGCACAAGAAGTGTAGAAGTGTAGTGTGAGTACAACCGACCCAATATACTTCGTAAGTGTCGAGCCTAACCTCGACGAGGTAGTGACGAGGCTATGACAAGACACCTTCGTAAAATAAATATGTACAAGTGTATATAAAGCAGCAATAATAACAAAGAATGATAAAATACTATTTGGGAGGGGACATGCGAAAAGGGGAAGATATAGTAAATACGCCAAGTATGCAATCACGAAATAACCTAGTAAATCACCAAAATCGGAGATCAGTTAAATCAATGATATGAAAATGGCACGGCATCACCCTTTGTGCTTTTGCTCTCGTCCTCACATGCAATAATATGAATATAATGGCACGACATCACCCTTCGTGCTTTTACTCTCATCCTCACCATGTAATAATATGAATGAAATGGCACGACATCACTCTTTGTGCTTTTACTCTCATCCTCACCATGTAATAATATGAATGAAATGGCACTGCAACACCCTTTGTTCTTTTACTCTCGTCCTCACCATGTAATAATATGAATCTGAATAATGAATAATGCAGGGAAATAATTTAACTTCAAATATGGTGACATGATGTGTTACTTACCTCAAACCACGCAATTCACAACTCCAACAAGCCCTTCCCACGAGTATCGTCCTCCAAACGACTTGAATCTAATCACAAACAATTTAATATCAACAAACAATGCCGTAGGAAACTACTTCAAGCAATAAAGTTTCGATCTATATCAAAATAAAAACTCAACCCTGGGCTCATATCTCAGAACCCAATAAAATTTACAAAATCTGAACACCCATTCAATTACGATTCCAACCATACCAAAATCATCCAATTCCGACCTCAAATCGACCTTCAGCCTTCCATTTTTCATTTTTGAAAAGTTTCCACAAATATTACTATTTCTTCACTTTAATTCACTAAATAAAAGATACAAAGAAGGATGGAATTATGATAAATAAATAAACCCCGATTTAAGACGTGAAAATCCCCTCCAAGATCGCCCAAAACCGAACTCTACAACTCAAAATATGAAAATAATACTCTGACCCTTGATTTGGGATTTTAATATCTACTGCCCAGTTTTTCCTCTTCGTGATCGCGGAAAGTACCTCGCGATTGCGAAGAAACAAATTCACTGCCCTCAAAAATGGTCTAAGAGAATGCATACCATCAAACATGAACGTGATTCTCAGCAACCCAGAGCTACGAGATCGCGAATCAAGACATGCGATCGCAAAGAACAACACATGCAACTTCCAGACCTCACCTTCCTTCTTTGCGAACATGTCCCTTCTCCCGCGTTCGCGGTGTACAATCAACGAAAGCTCCGCGATCGCTTCCTCAAACTCGCGAGCACGATGAACAACTTACCATAGCAACCAAATCACCGTTCGCGATCGCATATAAGGAAACCACATACAACAATATCCAGCTGTCCAACAAGTCCAAAATGAGCCAAACATGATCCGAATCACATCTGAGGCCCTCGAGACCCCATCCAAACGACTATTGGAGGATTGGAGACGAGAGGTTATCATTTATTGCTTAGTATGGTTGATTTTGATGTGATTTTAGGCATGGATTGGTTGTCACCATGTCACGCTATTCTGGATTGTCACGCTAAGACTGTGACGTTGGCGATTCCGGGATTGCCTAGGGTTGAGTGGAGAGGTTCTCTGGACTATGTTCCCAGTAGAGTGATTTCATATTTTAAGACCCAACAGATGGTTGGGAAGGGATGTCTGGCATATTTGGCTTTTGTGAGGGATGTTGGTGCTGATATTCCTACCATTGAGTCTGTTTCGGTAGTTAGAGACTTCCCGAATGTGTTTCCTGGAGACTTGCCGGTCATTCCACCCGATATGGACATTGATTTTGGTATTGACTTGGTGTCGGGCGCTCGGCCCATCTCTATTCCACCGTATCATATGGCACCAACAGAGTTGAAGAAATTGAAAGAACAACTTTAGAGATAATTGATAAGGGATTCACTAGGCCTAGTGTGTCGCCTTAGGGTGCACTGATTTTGTTTGTGAAGAAGAAGGATGGAACTATACGGATGTGCATTGATTATAGGAAGTTGAAAAAATTTACAATTAAGAACAAGTACCCAATACCGTGCATTATTTGACCAGCTTCGGGGCGCTAGAGTGCTCTCTAAGATTGATTTGAGGTCAGGGTATCACTACTTAAAGATTCGAGACTCTAATATTCTGAACACGACATTCAGGACCCGCTATGGTCACTACGAGTTCCTTATGATATCTTTTGGGCTGACTAACGCCCCAGTAGCATTTATGCACCTGATGAATAGTGTATTCCATCCATATCTTGATTCTTTTGTCATAATATTCATTGATGATATACTGGTACTCACGCAACCAGAAGAATCATGAGCAGTATCTGAGGATTGTACTCCAGACGTTGAGGGAGAAGAAGCTTTATGCTAAATTCTCCAAGTGTGAGTTTTGGCTTGACTATGTGGCATTCTTTGGGCATGTGTGTCCATTGAGGGTATCAAGGTAGATCCAAAGAAGATTGAGATAGTTCAGAGTTGACCAGACCGTCTTCAGCTACTGAGATTCGGAGTTTTCTTGGCTTGGCCCAATATTATCATCGTTTGTGGAGGGGTTCTCATCCATTGATACACCTTTGACTAGATTGAACCAGAAATGTGCTCTATTCAGGTGGTCTAATGAGTATGAGTAGAGCTTTCAGAAGCTCAAGACTGCCTTGACCACGGTTCCAGTTCTAGTTTTGCCTTCAAAATCAGGTTCATATACGGTTATTTGTGATGCTTCTCGGATTGGTATAAGGTGTTTTTGATGTAAAAGGGTAGGGTGATTATTTATGCTTCACGCCAGTTGAAGCCCCATGAGAAGAACTACCTCGTTCATGATTTAGAGTTGGCATTCATTGTTCATGCATTGAAGTTTTGGAGGCATTATCTCTACGGCGTGTCTTGTGAGGTATTTACAGATCATCGGAGTTAGAACACTTGTTTAAGCAGAAGGATCTAAATTTGAGGCAGTGGAGATGGTTGGAGCAGTTAAAAGACTATGATATCACCATTTTGTATTATCCCAGGAAGGCCAATGTGGTGGTTGATGCCTTGAGTAGAAAGGCGGTGAGTATGGGTAGCCCTGCATATATTACAGTTGGTGAGAGACCACTAGCATCAGATGTTCAGGCCTTGGCCAATCAGTTTGTGAGATTAGATATTTCAGAGCTTAGTCGGGTTCTAGCTTGTGTGGTCTCTCGGTCTTCTATGTATAAGCGTCAGTATGACGACCCCCATTTGCTTGTCCTTAAGGACACGGTACAGCAGGGTGATGCCAAGGAGATTTCTATTGGAGATGATGAGGTGTTATGGATGCAAGGTCAGATTTGTGTGCCCAATGTGGATGGGTTACGTGAGTTGATTCTTGAGGAGGCCCACAGTTCATGGTATTTCATTCATCTGAGTGCCGCCAAGATGTATCAGGATTTGATGCAATACTATTAGTGGAGGAGAATGAAGAAAGATATTGTAGAATGTGTGGCTCGGTGCTTGAACTGTCAGCAGGTGAAGTATGAGCATCAGAGGGCGGGCGGTTTGCTTTAGAGAGTTGAGATTCCTTAGTGGAAATAGGAGCGTGTTACCATGGACTTATTTGTTGGGCTCCCACGAACTTTGAAGAAATTCGATGCTATCTGGGTGATTTTGGACCGGTTGGCTAAGTCCGCACATTTCATTCCGGTTGTGACTACCTATTCTTCGAAGCGGTTGGTTGAGATCTATATCTGCGAGATTGTTTGTCTTCACAGTGTGCCGGTGACCATTATTTTAGATCGGGGAACACAATTCACATCGAAGTAATGGAGAGCAGTGCAGCTAGAGTTGGGCACACTGGTTGAGTTGAGTACAACATTCCACCCCCAGGCAGACGGACAGTCCGAGTGCACCATTTAGATCTTAAAGGATATGCTACGTGATTGTGTTATGGATTTTGGGGGTTCTTAGGATCAGTTCCTACCACTTCCAGAGTTTTCCTACAACAACAGCTACCAATCGATTATTCAGATGGCTCATTATAAGGTCTTATATGGGAGGCGGTTCCATTCTCTTGTGGGTTGGTTTGAGCTAAGAGGGGCTAGGTGGTTGGGTACTGATTTGGTTCAGGAAGCCTTAGAGAAAGTAAAGTTGATTCAGGATCGGCTTTGCACAACACAGTCTAGACAGAAGAGTTACAATGATCGGAAGGTTCGTGATATTGCATATATGGTGGGAAAGAAGGTATTTCTTAGAGTATCGCCCATGAAGGGTGTAATGAGGTTTGGGAATATGGGAAAGTTGAGCCATCGGTATATTGGCCCTTTTGAGGTTCATTAGAGGATGGAGTGGTGGCCTACAAGCTTACATTGTCACCTAGTTTATCGGGTGTTCACCCATAGTTTCATGTTTCTAAGCTACGGAAGTATTATGGTGACCCATCTCATGTTTTGAACTTCATCACAATCTAGTTAGATGGGGATCTGACTTATGAGGTAGAGATAGTGGCCATTTTGGATCGGTAGGTTTGAAAGTTGAGATCAAAGAATATAGCTTCAGTGAAAATTCAATGGAGAGGCCAGCTAGTCAAGGAGGCTACTTGGGAGACCGAGCGGGAGATGCGAAACAACTATCCACACTTAATTGAGACTCCAAGTATGATTCTAGACCCGTTCGAGGACGAACGTTTGTTTAAGAGGGGGAGAACATAACGACCCGGCCGGTTATTTAGAGTTTTGTAGCCCCTTTTCCCTATTTATTGCTTCTTTTACATTTAATTATGGTTATGTGACTTGTCGGGATGGTTGGTTTGGTTTCGGGGATGTTTCGGAATGAAATGGGACATTTAGTCCCAAGGTTAAAGGCTTAAGTTGAAAGAGCTGATCGGAGTTTGACTTTTGTGTATACGACTCCGGAATAGAGTTTTGATGGCTCTGATAGCTTTGTATGGTGATTTTGTCCTTAGGCATATGTCCGGATGTTGATTTGTAGGTCTGTAGGTCATTTTGGCTTGAATTGGCGAAAGTTGGAAAGGTTAAGGTTTGGATGGTTGAGAAGTTTAACCGAGAGTTGACTTTGTTGATATCGGGTTCGTATTTTGGTTACGGTAGTTGTAATAGGTCTGTTGTGTCATTTACGACTTGTGTGCAAAATTTGAGGTCAATCGGAGTTGGTTTTGTATGATTCGGCATTAGTTTTGGAAGTTAGAAGTTTATAAGTTCATTAGGCTTGAATTGGGGTACTATTCGTGATTTAGGTGTTATTTGATGTGATTTGAGGCTTTGACTAAGTTTGTATCGTATTTAGGATATGTTGGTGTGTTTGGATGGGGTCTCGGGGGCCTCGGGTGTGATTCGGATCATGTTCGGCTCATTTTGGACGTGTTGGACTGCTGAATATTGTTGTATCTGGTTTCCTTATACGCGATCGTGAAGGGTTATTTGGTTGCTATGTGAAGTTGTTCATCGCGCTCGCTAGTTTGAGGACGCAATCGCGGAGCTTTCGTTGATAGTACACCGCGAACGCGGGAGAAGGGACATGTTCGCAAAGAAGGAAGGTGAGGTCTAGAAGTTCCATGCGTTGTTCTTTGCGATCGCGTGTCTTGGTTCGCGATCCCGTAGCTCTGGGTTGCTAAGAATCACGTTCACGTCTGATGGTATGCATTCGCTTAGACCATTTTTGAAGGCAGTGAATTTGTTTCTTCGCAATTGCGAGGTACTTTCCGCGATCGCGAAGAGGAACAACTAGGCAGTAGATATTAAAATCCCAAATCGAAGGTTAGAGTATTATTTTTATATTTTGAGTTGTAGAGCTCGATTTTGGGCGATCTTGGAGGGGATTTTCACGTCTTGAATCGGGATAAGTGTTTTTGACTCTGGTTTGTTTATTTATCATAATTCCATCCTTTTTTTTATCGTTTATTTAGTGAATTAAAGTGAAGAAATAGGAATTTTGGTGGAAACTTTTCAAAAATGAAAAATGGAGGGCTGAAGGTCGATTTGAGGTCGGAATTGGATGATTTTGGTATGGTTGGACTCGTAATTGAATGGGTGTTCAAATTTTATAAATTTTGTCGGGTTCCGAGATATGAGCCCGGGGTTGAATTTTTATTTTGATACAGATCGAAACTTTATTGCTTGAAGTAGTTTCCTACGGCATTATTTGTTGATATTAAATTGTTTGTGACTAGATTCGAGTCGTTTGGAGGACGATACTCATGGGAAGGGCTTGTTGGAGTTGTGAATTACGCGGTTTGAGGTAAGTAACACATCATGTCACCATATTTGAAGTTAAATTATTTCCCCGCATTATTCATTATTCGGATTCATATTATTACATGGTGAGGACAGGAGTAAAAGAACGAAGGGTGTTGCCGTGCCATTTCATTCATATTATTATAAGGTGAGGATGAGAGTAAAAGCACAAAGAGTGATGTCATACCATTTTATTCATATTATTACATGGTGAGGATGAGAGTAAAAGCACGAAACTTTATTGCTTGAAGTAGTTTCCTACGGCATTATTTGTTGATATTGAATTATTTGTGACTAGATTCGAGTCGTTTGGAGGACGATACTCGTGGGAAGGGCTTGTTGGAGTTGTGAATTACACGGTTTAAGGTAAGTAACACATCATGTCACCATATTTGAAGTTAAATTATTTCCCCGCATTATTCATTATTTAGATTCATATTATTACATGGTGAGGACGGGAGTAAAAGAATGAAGGGTGTTGCCGTGCCATTTCATTCATATTATTACATGGTGAGGATGAGAGTAAAAGCACAAAGAGTGATGCCGTGCTATTTTCATATCATTGATTTAACTTATCTCCGATTTTGATGATTTACTTGGTTATTTCGTGATTGCATACTTGTCGTATTTACTATATCTTCCACTTTTCGCATGTCCCATCCCAAATAGTATTTTATCATTCTTTGTTATTATTGCTGCTTTATATACACTTGTACATATTTATTTTACGTAGGTGTCTTGTCAATAGCCTCGTCACTACCTCATCGAGGTTAGGCTCGACACTTACGAAGTATATTGGGTCGGTTGTACTCATACTATACTTCTACACTTCTTGTGCAGATACTGGTATTGGTCCTAGCGGCGCTCAATATCTTTCTGCTTGAATTCAGTCGCAATTGGAGACTTAAGGTATAGCTGCACGGCGTCCGCAATCGTGAAGTCCCCTTCCCTTCTATCGTTACTTTTTTATCGAGTTTCAAAACAATTTTACTTTGTTCAGACCTTATTTGTAGCACTCTAGATGCTCATGTATTTGTGACTCCAGTTTATGGGATTGTATTTGGATTACGTCGTTATTTAGCTTAGCACTTTATTTTAGACTACTCTATTTTATTGTTATTCACAGATACATGTCAAATCTTGCTATCCAAGCCCTCACTTATGTTTCTTTCTTTGATGGTGTCCCCATATTCTTTTCTGAACTCTTTTGGTAATTTAAATTATTGAGAGCTGGGATCAGGAATAAAAATAAATCTTATAAAGTGGTCTATAAGACTGAGCAGTAGTGACCAGGCACCATATGATACCTGAAGCGCTGACTGGACCGGCTAGATAGGATGGCCTCTACCAAAAGAACCCTACCTCTAGATGAGGCACCACTGAAACCTCCAAACTAACGAGGCCTCTTCTCAGATATCGCCTCTCTACCCTGACCACGAATCCTCTCGATCTGCCTAGAAATCTCCACAACTCGAGTAAAAGAAACATCATACTCGGTCTCTCTAGCCATCTGTAGCCTGATGCCATAAGTAAGGCCATATATAAACCTATGCATCCTCTCCCTCTCTATAGGGATCAAGATAACTGCATGGCGGGATAAATCCACGAATCTGGTCTCATACTGAGTAACAATCATGCTACCCTGCTGGAGGCACTCAAATTGACTATGGAAGTTCTCTCTTTGAGTGAAATGGATAAATTTCCCCAAGAATAGTTGTGAGAAATGAGCCCAAGTGAGAGGAGGTGAACCTGCTGGTATGCCTCGAACATACTCCTGCCACCACCTCTTAGCAAAACCGTGCATCTAAAATACTGCAAAGTCAACTCTGTTGGACTCCACTATACTCATGCTACGTAATACCTCATGGCAACGGTCCAAAAAATCCTGGGGGTCCTCGAAAGCTGTACCACTAGAGCGAGTGGGAAACAACTTGGTGAACTTGTCCAACCTCTTCATCCCCTCGGATGATATTGCAGGTCCCTCCCCGGACTGTGTAGCAATAACATGCTGAATTGCTCCAACTGGTAGACTATCGGCATCTGATATCCGTGAATCATCTGCTCTAGAGTATGAGTAACGGGAGTTTGGGCTCATCCCCCAGCCTGAGAGACATCTGGTGCCATAGGGAAAACACCAGCCTGGGCCACACTCTTCATAAGGCCAACCAGGTGAACTAGGGAGTCTTGAAGTACTAGGGTAGCAATGAACCCCTCTTGGACCTGAGGTGGTCCAACCGGCACAGCCGGAACAAGGATCTCCTCATCCTGCTCAATCTGAGGCTCTGCAATAGGTGTTGTTATGCATGCTCGAGGCTGAGCTCTGCCTCTGCCTCTAGATCTACCTCAGCCCCGACCTCTACCCCTAGTAGTGACTGCAGCTTGGGGCTCTGACTCCTGTTTAACTACTAATGTAGTACGTGTCCGGGTCGTGACAGAGAGAACAAGAATAGAATGATTCAAACTCAATGATAGAATAAAGTCGCACGACAGAGATAGAAAGAAGGTGAAATTTCATAAAGCCTTATAGCCTCTATGTCACGACCCAAAAATCACTAGTCGGTCTTCAAGACTACTAAGCTTGTTCATGACCTGTGAGACCTGAGTAACCTAGTGCTCTGATACCAACTTGTCACGACCCAAAAGTCCAACCAATCAGGGTCGTGATAGCGCCTAACACCGCTCGCTAGGCTAGTCAACATAACAGATAATACGAAAAGAAGAAAAAATAATAAATATCAGACAATAGATTAATAACACAATGTAAAACAACTTTGTGATAACACAATAAAGTTCTAAACCAATAACAAATGTAAACCACCCCAAGATTTGGTGTCACAAGTACATGAGCATCTAGATCCAGCTAAATACAAGGTTCTGAAAGAAATACAACAATGCCCGAAGTAAAATGAAAATAGTACAATGAAAATAGGAAAGTGACTTTAAAGCTTGCGAATGGGATGCAACTCTACCTTGAATCACTGTCTGGTATCCGATAAGTACCTCTCGGGACTCCGCTGGTACCAATGTCAAAATCTGCACAAGAAGTGCAGAAGGGTAGTATGAGTACAATCGATCCAATATACTCAGTAAGTGTCGAGCCTAACCCCGACGAGGTAGTGACGAGGCTTAGACAAGACACCTACTAAAATAATGTGTAGTTATATACATAAAGCAACAAAATAACAAATAAAGCATCAAAATAACAACATAGTAGGGACATGTAGAAAGGGACAATAAGCAGAAACAATAAGCAAGAGTCACCAAGTAAACCTCTTTCAAAATAAGCACCGAAACCATTAAGTCAAGCTCCTATTTCAATTATCTAGTCAAAGCAATAAAATCAACAAATTGCACGGCATCACCCTTCGTGCTTTTACTCTCATCCTCACCATATATCAGAAATGCAAGTGCACGGCATCACCTTTCGTATTTTTACTCTCATCCTCACATGATCATAATGAAAATGCATATGCACGGCATTACCCTTCGTGCTTTTACCTCTCATGATAAATAAGCATGTGCACAACATCACCCTTCGTGCCTTTAACCTCACAATCACTCAATCAAGGATATCAATATGCAAATGAAGCACAACACCACCCTTCATGATCTTCACTCTTCCTCACCAAGCAATAACAACACAAATATCAAGCAAGATGGGAAGCAAATACACTTCAACAATAGTATTAAATTCCACTCGTCATACTAGAATCTTTCCACAATTTGAGACAACAACCAATTACTAGTTCCATATTCACAACACCTAAAATCAACAACAACAACAATAACCCAGTAAAATCCCACTAATGGGGTCTGGGGAGGGTAGTGTGTACGCAGACCTTACCCCTACCCCGAAGGAGTAGAGAGGCTATTTCCGAAAGACCCTCGGCTCAAGAAAATAAAAAGACAAAAGGACAAAAGGAGACAATATTAGTATCACCACAGCAATCATAGGAAAAATAGGAACACCATGAAATCCAGAAGAAAGATGCAAATCAAAAGCGATAGCTAGTAAATAGGACATTCACTGAAAAGCGAAGTAGTAAAATACAACATTGTCACTAGCTATATTAGACAAAACCCTACTTGGCTAGTCCCACAATGGTACGAAGTAAGGCAAGACTCAACTACATCCTAACCTACAACTCTAATACTCGACCTCCACATCTTCCTATCAAGTGTTATGTCCTCGAAAATCTGGAGCCTCGCCATATCCTGTCTGATCACCTCTCCCCAATACTTTTTAGGCCGCCCTCTACCTCTTCTCGTGCCCTCCAGAACCAGCCGCTCACACCTCCGTACCGGAGCATTTGGGCTTCTCCTTTGAACATGTCTGAATCATCTAAGCCTCGCTTCCCGCATCTTGTCATCAATGGGAGCCACGTACACCTTCTCCCGAATAACATCATTCCTAATCTTATTTATCCTAGTATGCCCGCACATCTACCTCAACATCCTCATTTCTGCTACTTTCATCTTCTGGATATGTGAGTTCTTAATGGGCCAACACTCAGCCCCACACATCATGGCCGGTCTAACCACCGCTTTATAGAACTTACCTTTGAGTATTGGTGGCACTCTCTTGTCACACAGTACTCCAGATGCTAACCTTCACTTTATCCATCCTACCCCAATACGGTGTGTGACATCCTCGTCGATCTCCCATCCCCCCTGGATAACCGAACCAAGGTACTTGAAGCTGCCTCTACTCGGGATGACCTGTGATTCAAGCCTCACATCCATGCCTACTTCCCCCGGCTCAGTGCTGAACTTACACTCCAGGTATTCCGTCTTCGTCATGCTCAACTTGAAACCCTTAGACTCAAGAACCTGTCTCCAAACCTCCAGCCTTTCGTTAACACCAGCTCGCGACTCATCAATCAGAACTATGTTATCGGTGAGTAGCATGCACCATGGCACCTCCCCTTGAATATGGTGTGTTAACGCGTCGATCATAGGGCGAATAAGAACGGACTGAGCGCGGAACCTTGGTGTAACCTCATTACAACCGAAAAATGCTCAGAGTCACCTCATACTGTCCTAACCTGAGTCTTAGCCCCATCATACATGTTCTTAATTGCCACAATATAGGGAACTGACACAACTTTTGCCTCCGGGCATCTCTAGAGAACTTCTCTAGGAACCTTGTCATACGCTTTCTCTAGGTCAATAAAGACCATGTGCAGATCCTTCTTCCTCTCTCTGTACAGTTCCACCAACCTCCTAACAAGGTGTATAGCTTCTGTAGTCGAACGACCCGGCATGAACCCGAACTGGTTGTCGGATACAGACACTGTCATCCTCACCCTCGCTTTAACCACCCTCTCCCACACTTTCATGGTATGACTCAATAATTTGATACCCCTATAATTGTTATAACTCTGGATATCACCTTTGTTCTTATACAATGGGACCACCATACTCCACCTCCACTCATCCGACATCCTCTTCGCCTTAAAAATAACATTAAACAACCTAGTCAACCACTCCAAACCTGCTCTCCCCACATACTTCCAAAATTCCATCGGAATCTCGTCTGGCCCGGTCGCTCTTCCCCTACTCATCTTACGCATAGCTCCCACGACCTCATCAACCTCGATATCCATGTAGTACCCAAAGTCACAGTGACTCTCGGAATGCTCCAATTCACCTAGCACAATATCTCGATCCCCTTCTTCATTCAGAAGTTTATGAAAGTAAGTCTATCATCTCCTCTTAATCTGGGCATCTTCCATCAATACTCTACCATTTTCATCCTTGATGCATCTCACTTGGTCCAAATCCCGAGCCTTCCTCTCTCTCACCTTGGCCAGCCGAAATAACTTCTTCTTCCCACCTTTTTTACCTAGTTCCTTGTACATACGACCATAAGACGCAGTCTTAGCCTCCGTGACTGCCAGTTTAGCCTCCTTCCTAGTTGTCTTATACCTCTCCGTGCACGCTCGCCTCTCCTCCTCATCTATGCTCCCTACTAACTTCAGGTACGCTGCCTTCTTCGCTTCTATTTTACCTTGGACCACTTCATTCCACCACCAGTCTCCTTTGTGCCCACCAGAGACGCCCGTCGAGACTCCTAACACCTCTCTCGCAGCCTCTCTAATACAGTCTGTTATCACTGATCACATAGTGCTCGCGTCACCACTGCTCCTCTAAGCTCCCATAGCCAATAACTGCCCCCTCCAACTCTTGGGTTTATCCTTAGTTAAGGCTCCCCACCTGATTCTCGGTCTTCCTCGAGTAGACCTTTTCCTCCTCTTTAACATAATACCAACATCCATCACCAAGAGCCTATGCTGCGTCGCGAGTATCTCACCTAAAATCACAATAATTTAATATAAGAAATTACTCGAAAGCAACTAGTCAAAGAATAAGTAACTATCTAAGGCATGTAAGACATAGTAAATGAAATAATATGATATAATTAAGGCAAATTCTACCCGCATGCTTATCCAATGACCAACGCATATGCACTAGTCGTCTCGCATATACGTCGCCCCTAACACATAGTTCACATAGCAAATAGACTCTATTCTATCTTAGTTCCCTCAAATAAAAGTTAACCATAACACTTTCCTCTTTCCGCAATAAAATCACAATCAACCACGAATTTTCCTTACGAACAAGCCTCCAAACCAACAGAATCTAGCCAATTATTATTCAAACAATTCAAAATAAGCTTTAGAAACTACCCACGAGTGAAAAAGGGTTCAATTTTATCACGTTTGAAAAAGTCAATAAGAGTCAACCCCGGGCTCGCTTGGTCGAAATATGAGATTCGGACCAAATCTCAATTACTTATTCACCCCTGAGACCGATTATGTGATTTGTTTTAAAATCCGACTTCAATTTGAGGTCTAAATCTCAATTTTACAAAATCTCAAAATTCAGCCCAAAACCCCTAGATTCTACCTTGAAATTCATAGATTTGATCCTAAAATTCATGGGCAAGTAATGGGAATTGATCGAAAACTAGTTAAAGTTGCTTACCAATGAATATGGGAAGAAAATGTTTTTCGAAAATCATCTCTAGAGAGTTTAGGATTGAAAAAGAGTGTAAAATGAGCAAAGTCTCGTTTCCCCCAACTTTTTCCCAGCTACAAACGTCACAATTGCGAAATATTGATCACAAAAGCGACCAATGCAACAGACCCACATATGTAGCAAATGTGACTATTTCTTCACATTTGTGAAGTCTTCAGTCCCAGCCCCAAATTTGCATTTGCAAGCCTGACATCGCAAATGTCAGGCTCGCAATTGCGATCATGTCTTCGCAAATGCGAGACCTGCAACTTGAACACACCAGCTGATGTGCATCAGCAGTTCCAAACTCAACCATAACATATTCGAAACTCACCCGAGCCCCTTGGGCTCCAATCCAAACATTCACATAAGTGTAATAATATCATATAAACTCGCTCGCTCACTCAAATTATCAAAACAACATCAAATATCATAATCAATCATCAAAACTCAAAATTTCAAGTTTTAAACCAAAATTTTCCAATCTTTCACATAATGCGTCGAAACGCCCTCGGGTCACTCAGGACTCTAACCGAACACGCGTACAGTCCAAAAATATCATAAGAACCTACCGAAATCGTCAAAATACCTATCCGAGATCGTTTACCAAAAACGTTAAACGTGGTCAACTCTACCCTCATTTTAAGTCAAAAATCACGTTGTCTTCAAAATTTCACATAAAAGCTTTCCAAAAAATAACACGGACCATGCACGAAGGTCATACAACATCAAATAAAACTATGAGAGGTCTCAGAATATAGAAATTAAGGCTAGTACTCAAAATAACCTATCGTGTTGTCACACCTATGCACGCGATCACGATGCACAACACACCATTGGGTTCCTATTAGCGATCGTATCACTCTCTACATGACCGCGATTCACCACTCAGCTCTACTCCATGATTGCGACACCTCTTCTGTGATTGCATAATACAAAACACATATTGCCTCCATATCCTTCTTTGCGATCGCGTGACTACCTTCAGCGATAGCGCTTCAATGCTATGCACCAAAAAATCAGCAATCACAAAATGGCTCAAAATGATCCAAAATCACCTTGAAACTACACCCGAGCCCATCCAGACCCCGTCCGGACATACTAACTAGTACATATATATAATGACATGGCTAGTTGTTTTGTGTATTTGAGCTCTGTTCCTCTATTTGATGTTAACCGTATGTGTGTTTGTGGTTTTTTGACTTGCGGGGATGACTGGTTTGGTTCCAGGAAGGTTTTGGAGTGAATTCAAATACTTGCTCTTCCAATGATGGTTCCAATAGGTTTGTATGGTAATTTTGGACATAAATGTATATTTGGAATTGAATTTGGAAGCTCCTGAGATGTTTTGGCTCTATTCGCCGAAAGTTTGCAGTTTGTAAGATTGGAGAGTTCATAGGTTTGACCAGGGGTCGACTTTGATGATATCGAAAGTTGGATTATTGTTCCGGAACTTGGTATAGGTTTGTTATATCATTTGGGATTTATGTGCAAAGTTTGGTTGGAATCATGATTGGTTAGGCTTGAATCAGACGCTTAGTTGCAAGGTAGACGTTGTTGATTTTAAGAGAGTGATTTTAATCGTCGGTTCTTGGTTTCGATGTTACTCATGATGTTTCGAGCTCTTGGAAAAGTTTGAATAAGGTATTGAGACCTTTTAGCATAATTGGGCGGAGTCCTGGGGGCTCGGATGTGATTCAGGGTGGTTTTAGACTATTTTCCCTTATTTTTGGACTGTTGGTTTTCTGGTGCAGGTGGATTCATTGTGATCGCGGAGAGAGGCTCTCGATCGCGGAGTAGCAGAGTTAGCAGACGAAGATTACCTTTCGTGTTCGCGGGAGTGGGGCTACGTTCGCAGAGGACTAAGGTCTGTTACTGCGCGTTCACGGAAGCTTGTAGTCAGGTAGGAGGATTGCCTTCGTGTTCGCTGGTGAGGGACCGTGTTAGCAAGGATGTCTTCACGTTCGCGAAGTGGAGTTTATAGCTGGGCAGATTTTTAGCCTTCGTGATCGCGGAAGCTATGTCGCGATTGAGATGAACATCATTGGGTAGAATATTGAAGTTGAGATTTCAGGACTTTTACCCACTTTATCATATTTTGAGCCCTAGATTTCGAGAGTGAGAGATTTTGAAGAGCAAATTCACTACATCATTGGAAGGAAGCAATTTACACTTGGATTTGACTTTGTATCATATTTTTCATGGATTTCTACACCTAAAAGCTTGGATTATAAAGAGAAATTTGGGGGCTTTTGACTATAATTTTGGAAAGTGAATAATTGAGATTTGAACCCTGATTTGGAGCCGATTTTGGATGAAACTTCTATATATAAACTCGTATTAAAATGGGTAATTGGGATTTGTGAGTTTTGTCGGGTTCCGAGAAGTGAGTCCAGGTTGAACTTTTGCTTGACTTTATGTATTTGATTAAAGATTCGAACTTTATTATTTGGAATTGATTCCTATGGCTTTGTTTGACGTTATTGGGTCGTATTTGACTAGATTCAAGCCGTTTGAAGTTGAATTTTTTGACAATTTGGCATCTTTGGTGGTTTTTAGCTTACGGGGGACGGGGGTTAGTCTCTTGGCTAACTTTGTTAAGAGGGAAACTTGACCTTTTATTGTACTTTCAAGAAGAATTCACTTAAATAACTCCCTACAGAAGCTATAACTTAAGATAGCCGACAAATATGCATAATACATACTCCTTCCTTTTCAATTTATGTGAACCTATTATCTTTTTAGTCCGTGCAAAAGAATGACCTCTTTCCTTATTTGGAAACAATTTACCTTTATGCAATGATTTATAGCCACACAAAATATATGTGCCTCATTTTACACCACAAGTTCAAAAGTCTTCTCTATTTTTTTAAACTCCGTGCCCAGTCAAATGGATTCACATAAATTGAAACGGAGGGAGTATAAAATATGTGTATAATTATATATAATTATTGTACAATTTATATATATTGGCTAAAAAAATAAATAATAAATTAGACCGGCTATTTGTATAAAGATACCTAATTTCAACTACGAACCCGATGTTTTTTTATTGACAAGCAGGAGCCAGGTGGGCCCCTGGCCCAAAAACATGTGGCCGACACCGATGTAGAATTTTGGGCAAAGAGCAAAGCGTTTTGGGTTTCACTATCGGTTCTCTATAAATATCCCATCTATCAGATATTTTCAACTCCTTTTTATCTCCTCACGCTTCTCATTTTTTTGGAAGCGTATTTCTCTCTTTCTAGGTCTTGTAACCCTAGAGAAAAAGGGAGAAATCCTTGGAGGTGGAAATAATTTGTGTCCACTTATTTTTTCCTATTTAGTTTAAGTTTTTTTGCTATCAGATCGACATCGTCAGGTATTATTCTCTATCAATTTCTGATTTGTTTAATGTAATACTTCAGATCTGGATTAACTATATGATTTTTTTTTCATTCAATCGCTGTTATGTGTTATCAAATGATAATCTAGGGTTGATCAGCTTTTCTTTCTTTTTGGTTGATTGTTTGACCTCAAATTTGTGCCTTTTGAGCTGTCATTTAGGGTTAATGGTTACTGCTCCAGGCGATTGCAGACCTTTTGAATTAGTTTTCCTGCGTGTGATTCTAGACCTACATATGTGTTTTTCTCCTTCTGACTGGAAAAGGCTAGCTTGGACCAGCTTAGTTTTAATACTAATACTATGTTTTTTGTTTTTGTTTTTTTAGATGACATGTATATGCAAACAGTGATTGATGTAGGATTGAGAGATAGTTATTGAATGATAGTTCATGATTGTGGTAGTTCAGGAGGTTACTGGAGCAGTTTTCCTATTAGCATAAGAGAAAAGGAAAAAGAAAAAAAAGAAGTGATATAGGCTGTGTTAGGTGCACCCATGGGTGGCCTGGGTGGCCCAGTGGTCATTGAAGTGGGGTGGAGAGCTTGCCCAAGCTTTAGAACACCCAGTACTTGTGCTGGTGGGTGGTAGCAAGTACCCGGTAGAATAGTCGAGGTGCACGCAAGCTGGCTTGGACACCGTTGTGATAAAAAGAGGGATGTGTTTGGTGTGGAAGAATTTTCAATTTCCATGTTTGGTTGGTCAAAATATTCTGGAACACATTTTTCCTAGGAAAACAAGTTCCTTAAAAATTAGTAAAATGGCCACTTACCTAGTGGGAGTAGGGAAAACAAGTTCTATAAGTGGGAGTAGGGAAAACAAGTTCTATAAGTGGCATTACACGTGAGTGTCTCCCCCACCCCCAAATACCAGAAAATAAGTAAGAAAATTATTTATTCTCCAAGATAACATTTTGTTACCTTTTTCAAAAAAAAAAGATGACATTTTCCTTCATATCAAACACATCCATAAGCCTTAAAAGGTTAGGAAGAAACTATTTTGGCTCTTTAGTGCATCTCACGATGATATATAGCTGTCCTCCTGTCCAAGAGTTTTTTTGTTTAAATTTATACCAAGTTGTAGCTGTGATCTGTGTCTACAACTATTGAAGTGATTGAGTCATCTACTGTTGGATACTATTTTGTTCAACTAGGCATCTCTTTAATTGACATTTTGTTTGGCTGTAGCATGCTTGCTTTGCCTTGACTTAGATAACTACTACTACCACCACCTTTTTTCTAAGTTGTGGATGGTCAATGGTGATACAGCATAAAAGGAAGAAGCTTTTTTGTAGTCCTTTTTTTCAGCATGGTTGCTCATTTCTCTCCAAATTTACATTTCATAATTTTTGCACGCTGATGTTATATAAATCCAGTGGTCATTGGAGACTGAAGTTTGAGATGGCTGTTGTAACTGCATCTTCCGCTGGTCCAAGTTATGCACCAGAAGACCCTACCCTCCCCAAACCTTGGAAAGGCCTAGTTGATGGTACGACTGGATTCATCTACTTCTGGAATCCAGAGACCAACGATACCCAATATGAGAGGCCTGTTCCCTCTTCCCATGCAGTGTCTGCTCCAGCACATAAGTCATCTGTATTTGTAAGTTCATCTGTTGAAAAGCCTTCTCAAGGTCAACGCTATGATCCAGATGGTGGACACAACAGAGGTAGCAATAACAAGGTATCATGTGTGAAGGGAGATCAGTTATCTAGTTTTAATGTATCTCTGTCAGTTTAGTTCCTTCCTTCTCCATCTCTCTCTCTCTCTCTCTCTCTCTCTCTCTCTCCCATTCCCCTTTTTCTAAAAGAACATCTTTTTTTTCTGTATTCAGTTTGGACATAGATACGACAAATCGAATATGTTTAACTATTTTGTTGGTTTCTATTTTTTTTTGGGATTTTCATATTATCGTGTTCTTAAATCCATTTGACATCATTGACATTGATTAAAGAGAGATTGTCAATGGATATGTCATTTCTATGTGTGGGATCCTTTAAAATCTATCATTTATGTTATCATCAAAAAAACTAAGTATCAAGTGTTAATAATGAATTTTGGGATTGAATTATCGTATTATATTACATATGATTTTGAGCCTGTATATTGTACAAGGGATTCTAATTTGTGAAAAAGAGAAGGTGGTCTACGGCAACTCAAAAAGAGGTTGAAATATCTTTTAGTTTGCACTTTCCTTGTATCTCTGTCGAGACCAGTTTTCTCTTTCATTTTCTTTGTAGTCTTAGCTGAGAAATGCGCAAAGAAGTATTAGCATGTGGTTAAAATTAGGTTCAGTTCTTAGTTGAAAGGAAAAGAAAGATCTGTCCCCTTGCTTACTCTGATAAGCAATGGTTTATGCTGAATTGCCTAGAGGTTATGAAGGTTTTTATTTAAAAGAAAGAATCTGTTCTTAAGTAGTAATCTATGAGTAATGGTCAACACTAAATTGCTATAGAAACTTGAACTTTAGTAGTCGAATGTTATTTGAGTTTACCCGTCAGGTTCCCCCCTCTCTGGATTTGTTTCTTTATATTTATCTCTCTGGGTGCAAGTTTCTTTTTCTTATCTTTTTATTTATTTGGTAGATTGCAAGAAGCAGTTCTGATCATTTTCATGATGGAACATCTGTCCATGAAGGCTATGGTTCTCTAGGTGTAGGAAGTGACATATCTCAAGAATCCTACTGCCGCCGCAATGAAATCTCTGTTACGGTAAGAAACTAAGAAACTGTGCCTTCTTGATTTATATGAAGAACCATTTCATTTCTTTTTCACTTTTGGAATTTCACTTTTAAAACTCAAATGGGTGTTAACTTGATCTCTCGGAGGATGATTCGTGTTTGCTATGATTTCAATAATTGTGAAATAAGCCATTTCGATTTTTACATATTAGCATCTGTCTATTGGACTACCGGGGTTGCAAAATATATTTGGTGGTTTCCTGGAAAGGTAGTCAATAATTTTGGACTTTGCACATTTAACAATATGAATGAATTCGTGAAAATTTCAAATGTAATCTACTTAACATATAGTAATTGCATTTGTTTTTCTTATCATGTTTATTGAGATAGCACTGAAAGGTCAGACAGCATACTAAATATGGACTAGTGATGAGATGAGATTCTTATGTTAGTAAATACAAATTTTAGTTGTGAGTTAACCTTTGAAAAGCACCACCAATAGAACTATCAAAACAAAAGGCATAGGAATACCCCTCCATTATAGATATTAGATGCAAGTCTTCTACATCATATAAACCACAAAATAAAAATACAACACTGAATGTGAAGATTTGACTGAACATTACATCATACGGAAGGATCATAGATTAGAGTTTATTTGTCACTTGTTGAACATCATTATCATCATCATTAGTATCTAGCTCAACTACTTTTTGGTAGATAGCTGACAATTCATAGAATATGAATTGCGAAAGGCTCATAATGAAAACAGGTGAATGAATTGTTTCAAATTATTGTTCTTTTCATTACATTTTCAAAAAGAAGAAGCAGGTGAATGAACTGGAGAACGATCAGTCATGTGAAAGCAAATAAGGGAGCTAGCAGTGTCATTGCAGAGAATAGCATCCAGATTTCTAAAACTTGACATATTGCAATATGAAAGAAAAACTTGACAAATTCGCTCGATCAACCAGAAACTTTGGTACAACAGATTCCCTGCCTATAATTTGGCGCCGCGTGCCCTTTCCCATACTATGCTCTGCTCCACATCCAACACTATAAATTCTTTTTGTTTCAAAATGTTTTCTTATTGCATATGTGTGAGCTGCTACTATCTTTTGGTGAGAGTTGTATGGGTTTGGACAAAGTAAAAGGTTGTCTTATCACATTCTAGAGGGCAATTCTCCTCCATTATCATTAGGATGTTGCAGGGTTCGTATGACATGTTTCTGTATATTGAGCTATCTTCACTTGGCTACAGTTGCACCATGTCTGAATTATTTCATCTTTTTTACTACTACATCTTGGATGATTGAAGGTCTATAGTTTCTTGATTCGGTTTCTGTAACTCAGAACACAAGAAAAGCACAAGAAATGCAACTTCGACTGCCTTTTATTTTAGGGCCATCATCTTGAAGATGAAATTGTTTAGTCTCTTCTGTCTGGTATTATGTCTTGTGATTTTCCAGTTCTTTATTTGTCTTCTACCTGCTGTAGCATAAATCAGAACTCTAAGTGGCTATGTTCTCTATGTTCAATTGAAAGTTGTATTAGTCTAGCTTTTCAAAAGAGCTTCATCTTCATCTTTCATGTTAATTTTTCTTCCCTCCCCACCCCCAACCTTTGATACAAAATTGTCAGTCATACTCATGTTTGCATCATATTTGACAGGGAGGTGATGTTCCTGCACCTTTGACATCATTTGAAGCGACTGGGTTTCCTTCAGAGATTGTGAGGGAGGTATGAATAAACCCATTTCTATTTGTGTTTTAAAGGCTCCTTCAGGAGAACCTCTTATCAAAGAATTTACAGTAATAATCGAGTGTGTTCTTTCTAAATTTCAATGGTTGCTGGAGGTCCATCGTTGAGCTTCAGTACTCATCCATTTTCCCGTCTGTACTTTCACGCAGGTGCGATATTTGCTCCAAGGAGGAGCTAAATGTCGTACGCTGTTCAACCATCCTTTGGGGGCTTCCATGTATGTGGAGCACCCTTATTTGGTGGACCAAATTTTCTGAAGGCTTTCCGAATCATCCATGTTCGTGGCTGGGGCTGCTGTCGGTGATGATTCAGTCTGCCAACATGGTCCAAACTGAAGAAGAGGCGTCCTCCTGCTCTTGTTTGTATTAGCAAGTGTTGGCTGCCTACTTAAGGGGGATGATGCTTCTTCTTGTGTTGGCCATTCAGATTAGTCAAATAAGTGAAATGCTGAGTTCGTATATATGCTGAATGATGTTGCCAACATTTACAGATGCATCAAGCTGGGTTTTCGGCTCCTACTCCAATACAGGCACAATCCTGGCCCATTGCCCTTCAGGGCCGTGATATAGTGGCTATTGCGAAGACTGGGTCTGGCAAAACTCTGGGTTACTTGATGCCTGCCTTTGTTCATCTACAACATCGTCGCA
Source organism: Nicotiana tabacum (assembly GCF_000715075.1). Taxonomy (NCBI): domain Eukaryota; kingdom Viridiplantae; phylum Streptophyta; class Magnoliopsida; order Solanales; family Solanaceae; genus Nicotiana; species Nicotiana tabacum. The sequence goes on from NC_134093.1 coordinate 81,760,951, forward strand.
AGAATCCTCAATTAGGCCCAACTATTTTGGTACTATCACCAACAAGAGAATTAGCCACGCAGATACAAGCTGAAGCAGTGAAGTTTGGGAAATCGTCAAGGATATCCTGCACGGTATGATGTTTTTGACTTGTGAGTGTAATAGTTTTGGTTCTATTACTCTCTCATAGTTTATGACTTTTTAAATATTTGGAATTGTTAACTTTTGTGACTTATTAGTACTTTTTATTTAGTTTCTAAATATGTTAATTTTATTTCGAAAAACTTGAAGATTCTATTTCTGAAGTTCCACAAAAAGTTAGGCAGTCTGACCCTTGTCCTCCGAATCGTGTCTCATAAAGTGGAACGGAGGGAGTACTAGAACTTTATTATCATTTTGAAGTACTGTTGCTTAGTCTGGCATCTATTTTATAATTAGAATATTTGCTATATGACTTGCGTTTTTGCAACACTCAAATGTAACAATGCTTTTCAGAGGACTTTGGTTCTGGTATATCCACCCTATAGAAATCTAAAACTCACAGGTTAAATATTGCATTCTCTGTTTTGAGCTGTGAATCATGTATTTTCTAAATTTTTTGCAGCTTATTCCAGCTGCATACTCACCTGCATATAGAATAGTAGAATAGTTGCTATTAGACAAATGCAAAGATGTTAATGTCAATTACATACGTTTGTTGATGAACTTGAAAAATTATGATCTTAATTTTGTTTGAAAACTAACTATGATTTATGTTCTGACGGTTAGTGTCTGTATGGAGGTGCACCAAAAGGTCCTCAACTACGGGAGCTGAGTAGGGGTGTAGATATTGTCGTCGCCACTCCTGGTCGTTTGAACGACATCTTGGAGATGAGAAGAGTTAGCCTTGGTCAAGTTTCTTACTTGGTGTTAGATGAAGCGGATCGTATGCTGGACATGGGATTTGAACCTCAGATAAGGAAGATTGTGAAGGAGGTGCCTGTGCAGAGGCAAACACTGATGTATACAGCTACATGGCCGAAGGGGGTTCGTAAGATTGCTGCTGATCTATTGGTTAATTCAGTTCAAGTTAATATTGGAAATGTTGATGAGCTTGTTGCAAACAAGTCTATCACGCAGGTGTGTTTCTTTATTATTTTCCTGGGCAATTTTCATTATTTAATATCTTTAAGTACTTCACTTCTCCTTATTGGAGAAGATGGCTGGGAGGTATGATAGTAGAATATAACTGAACAAAAAGAGGTATTGTAGTAGAATCTGTATTATATATGCCTAAGCATAAAAGCTGAACCTGGTGTGGTTACAATTAATTCAAGTAGTTGTCTCTTGCAGTACATTGAAGTCGTGCTGCCGATGGAGAAACAACGGCGAGTAGAACAAATCTTGAGATCCAAAGAACCAGGGTCAAAAATCATTATTTTCTGTTCAACAAAGAAAATGTGCGACCAACTATCTCGCAATCTTACTCGCAATTTTGGAGCAGCCGCAATTCATGGGGATAAATCTCAGGGTGAGAGGGATTATGTATTAAGCCAGTTTCGCACTGGCAGGTCTCCTGTGCTTGTGGCTACTGATGTTGCTGCGCGGGGTTTGGACATCAAAGATATCAGGTTGGTGCCGTTAAACATACTGTTTGATTATGCATTGCTCATGTGCTCTTCAATTCTGATGTCTAATTGGATAAGAAAGCGTTGGTCACTGTATTAGGTGTTGGATCGACATATGCTGTCCATTTTTATATGTAGTGGTGTTTTGACTGGATGTGTTGTTTAGAGGAAAAAAGTACTTTTTCATGCATAAGCTAAATTTGTATAACATACCAAAAGTACCCTTAATATCTAGTGGTATTCAATGTGCCACGGTATTAGGTGTTGGATTGACATATGCTGTCCATTTCTATATGTAGTGGTGTTTTGACTGGATGTGTTGTTTAGAGGGAAAAAAAAGTACATTTTCATGCATAAGCTAAATTTGTATAACATACCAAAAGTACCCTTAATATCTAGTGGTATTCAATGTGCCATGTTAATTTCTATAAGAGTATGTTAAGGAAAAATCACAAATGTTAAAATGACTTTCCTTGTATAGAAAGGTGGCTGTCTTTTAGGGATCGACAAAACAGTAATAGTGACAAAAAAGGAGTGAATGAAGTATTGTTTACCTACTGATTGCTTCGCCCTCCCCTCTTTAGTCCCTTTGGTGTGTCTTGGTGGTTTTTTTTTTTTCAAGTGATGTGTTAGTTTAGGGAGAGCATCAGCCAAAACTGTAACTATACACTTCCTTGATAACCAAGTCGGCGGTGAATGCATTGCCATGATTTGGATAATTAAGTAGACATTAGAAGTTGGCATTTACATTTTGGGTGTGTTTGGTGTGAAGTTCCAATTTTCCCATGTTTGGTTGGCTTAAATGTTTTGGAAAATATTTTCCTCGTGAACTCATTTTCTTCCAATTGGAGGAAAATGTTTTCCCGGAAAAACATTTTTCAAAACTCCTTCCCACCCTATTACCCATCCCCACCAACCTAACCCCAACACCCACCCACCCCCTCACCCTCCACCCCACCCTAAATAA